>NC_133104.1:10582663-10882663 GCF_022965805.1 Primulina eburnea | reverse complement strand
CTGAGTTGAATTCACGGGAGAAGTTCAACTTCAGAGAGTGAGAAAGCTGAGTGCTTTGAATCTCCTGTATTTCTTGCATTATCTTTGACATATTGAGATGAATGTCCTGAATTTCTTCAAGTACCAAATCCATGTTTGAGGATGGTTGAGGAGATACTGGTCCAGACGGCCTTGGTTCTTGTTCCTTGGTAGATTGATCAAATATCACCAAAGTCCGGTCAGAAACCTCTGTTTCAGCATGTGTCAGCTCTGGAACATCTTGTATACTGACTTCTTGTTGAATAGGAGGAGAAGAAGATTGATTTGGAGCAGCAGATGGACTGTCTTGCTGATTAAGTTGATGATCTGTGGTAGTTTCAGCTGGAGGTCAGTGACTGATTGTTCTGATTGTTGGTCAACTGAAACTTGTTGCGGTTCGTCAACATGCAACTGAGCCTCGTCAGTGTCAATATTTTCTACATTAGGCTCAACAGGTGAGTGAATGAGCACATCAGTTTGAGCATCTTGTGCAGGAGAGACAAAAATATGAGTATCTGTAGCTCCTTGATCTTCTCAATCATTTGACCCAAATTTTTGGCTCTTATTTGATCAAAGAAATAATTCTTTCTCCCTAGTGCCTGAACAATGGTAGCAGCTTTGACCATTTTGAGAACAGTTGCTTCCAATTTGATGAATGTATTCAGTTTAGACTTCTTTTTCAACTGTTTGGCAATAGTGTGAGTTCTGAAGCTCGTCCAAGCATTATAAACTTTCAGTTTGGATTCAGCAAATGCGTTGATATGTTCCCAGATAAGGTCAATGTGAGTTTGAATTGCATTTGATGGCCTGGGCTCTTCGATCAACTTGCCCTTGCCTTTCTCATCAGAGAGAACGTGCGGAATGTTCAGTCCAGATTGATTAGCGTCCACTCATTCCTGAATTTTGATTCCTTTGGGTCGAGCAGGAGTAAGGATCGTAGGTCGATTGATATTGATCAAAAGAGCTGAAACTCTTGCTGATTCCTTCTTTTTACCAGCTCTAGTGACGACCTTTTTGGATGGATCAGTTGGTGGAGGTAACTGATATTTAGCTGAAACATCAGCTGGAATAGCTTTCAAAGGAATAGCCTGGATAGGCTGTTGAGCGTCTGATTGCTTCAATCTATCAGCTGGGAAAGATGCCAACATTGCTACTGGCTTGGTTTTCTGTGTCCTTTGTTTCTTTGTAATCATCTGAAAAGGTGTTTCTCAGAATTTGATTCACTGACAATGAGTTTTCTCTTGATTGTTTTCAGCTGAGCCAAAGTTCTTCCCTTCTTTACTGACTTGGGAACATCCTGCTGCCTCCCAATCTCCTTTTTGATCTTTACAAACTGATCAGGAGAGATGTCCAGTTTAGTCTTTGGTGGTTGAACATTCTTGGCGTTGAAGACTTTGAATTTTGATGATCTCTCTGAATCATTAGCAACCAGTCCTTTGACTTTCATCAAATAACTTAGCTGTACTGCGAATCCTTTGGACTGCTTTGTGGATTGAAACATATTCTTCAAGATATTGAAGATGGCTTGAAATTTCTCCAAGGTTAGTGCAACAATTGATCATGCCTTTGCCAATAGCCCCTTGGCTACAATATCAGCCAGCAACTGAACTTTGTGCTTCAGTTCCTTCTTTGGATCGGAAACTTTGATTTTCCGTCCATCAGCAGAAAGTAGAGTTTGCATCTCTTTGAAATCAGATGCCTTTACTTCAGCAAGGTTTTGCAGCCCATCAGAAGGCAATAAGAACATTTCTCCAAACGATTCTTCAGAAATGGTCAATAACTGACCATTGACAGTAGTGATGATGCTTCCATCAGAGTTGATGCTCCCATTAGAGTAGAAAACCTGAAGTTCCTTCGGGTAGATCTCCTGTAAAGATTGCCCCAAAAATGTCCTCATCCCAGCTGATTCTAGCTTCAGAATGACGTTCTTGAAATCGGCCTCTCTGACTGATAGAACTGATTCAAAATTGATAGCCATAGCATTCAACATGTGGGCAGGAATCTGATTTGCCATTAGAACTGAATGATTTCCTGCGTAAAAGAAAGCTTTAATTTGCTTTTGCTCTGAGAATTTTAGGTAAGCGTAAGAAAGAAAAACTGAAATGGAGCGGGCAAAGTACTTATGTACGTGACTATTCAAATTATTGAACACGTGTTAGTCCAAGAAATTTTGAATAAAAGACGTGTGTACGTTTGGTAAAAGCGTGTTGAAAATACATGGATTATAAGGGTCCACATTCCAACCTATCATTTGTTGAAAGATAGCATTTAATGCTTTGATAATCAGTCACGTCACTAGATTTGGAATATAAAATGGTTAATTTGTTAACTTATGTGAGAAGATTAGTGAAATAATCAGCTGAACAATCAGTTGTGAAACTATGTCTTTTCAGTTGAAGATTTAATAACTGCTGTCTTTTCAGTTAACCTTTTAAACCAATATTCCCCCTTAATAAATGCATTTAAAAATTTCGAGAATTTAAGCAAGACGAATTAAATAAAATCTTATGCTTAGAAAGTTAATCGTCTGCCGTAATGACTTCGTCCTTTCATCTTCCTTGACCCTGGGCTATAAATAAGAATAGCTCGGTTAGTCTCAATCATAACAGCGAATAACAGTCAAAAGCTATAATGGCAGGTGCAAGTAGCTCGAACACTTCAGATATGGCCGAAGCTTTTATGAACTCAGCTCTGGAGAAAAGAAAAACTGATATGGAAGATGAAGTTTTTAAAAAAATCCTTCGATACTGAGAGGAGCTTCAAGAACTCTAGTTTCTCCAGGAGTGTGGAATGGCTTCCAACCCCAAACTGGTGGCAAAACTGAAGAAATATCGGGAACGCTTGCACGTTGCTGATACGGTGGACATCTTTGAAGATGAATGTGTCTACTAACTAATGTTCCAGAAGGAAAGGAAGATCCTAGAGCATATAGCTGACTCAGATAGCTTCTTTAAGACTTCCACCGTAGTTTTAACCCGTTGGTTGACCAAGTGGAGGTCTTCTGTTGAAGAAGAGTATTTCGATGTACTCCGTGCTTATTTATTTAAATGAATAAAATGATTATCTAGTTTATCTTTGTCTTTTATTTTCGGTCAAGAGTTAATCTCATCAGTTGATAAGTAAATCACGAACTGAACATAATAACTGACAAAAGATTAACTGACATCAGTTGAAATTAAAATGGATAAAAGACGAACTGAATAAACAGTAATTGACAATAGAACTGATAGATGACACAAATTAATTATTAACTGATATAGCAACAGTAAAACTGATTAGGATAAATCGATTAATCCAAGCATATTGCTAAAGTGAGAAAACTTAGTCTCGGGCAATGGTTTGGGGAAGATGTCTGCTGCTTGTTGTTCAGTTGAGACATATTCCAGTCTTATGTCCTTTTTCAAGGCATGATCTCTGATGAAATGATGCCTGACATCTATGTGCTTGGTCCTTGAGTGAAGAACTGGATTGTAGGTAATAGCAATCGTGCTTGTATTATCACAGAATATGAGCGATTCTTCGGCAATAACTCCATAGTCTTTCAGTTGTTGCTGAATCCAGAGCAGTTGAGCACATCAACTTCCAGCAGCAAGATATTCTGCTTCAGTTGTGGAGGTAGCAATGGATGTCTGCTTTTTTCTAAATCAAGAGATCAGTCTGTCTCCTAGAAACTGACATGATCCACTTGTACTTTTTCGATCAAGCTTACATCTTGCATAATCTGCATCTGAATATCCGATTAGATTGACAGAGGAGTTTTTAGAATACCATAACCCAATATTTTGTGTGCCCTTAAGATATTTTAAAATACGTTTGGCAGCTGAAAAATGTGATTACTTAGGGTTTTCCTGAAATCTAGCACATATACAGACAACAAATATAATATCAGGACGACTAGCAGTTAGAGAACCTATTAAACCTCTGTAAAGTGTCGCCTCAACTGATATTCCCCCTTGATCAGTGTCCAGTTTCACTGATGAGTTCATGGAAGTACTTGCAGCTGAACACGATTCCATGCCAAATTTCTTCAGCAACTCTTTCGTGTATTTAGTTTGACTGATAAAATGCCTGTCTCCAGTTTCTTCACTTGTAGTCCAAGAAAAAATGTCAATTCACCCATCATGTTCATTTCAAATTTCTCCTGCATCAACTTGCAAATTTTTCGCATAATTTGGGGTTAGTTGACCCAAATATGATATCATCAACATAAATTTGAACGAGTAAAATGTGATCATTCTTTGAAAATTTGAACAATGTCTTATCAACTGATCCAACAGAAAAATCGTGATCAGTTAGAAATTTGAAAGAGTTTCATACCAAGCTCTTGGAGCTTGTTTAAGATCATATAAGGCATTGTTCAAATGGTAGACATGATCAGGAAAATGATGATTGATAAAACCTGGAGGTTGTTCAACATAGACTTCTTCTTGCAACTGACCATTCAGGAATTCACTCTTTACATCCATCTGCTAGACTTTGAAATTCTTGAATGATGCATAGACAAGGAATATTATGATAGCTTCCAGTCTTGCAACTGGTGCATATGTTTCATCATAATCAATTCCTTCTTCTTGCCTATATCCTTGTGCTACCAGTCTCGACTTATTGCGCACAACTGAACCATCTTCATTCAGTTTATTCCTGTACACCCATTTTGTACATATAATAGTTTTTGAAACTATTCTTGGAACTAGGTTCCAGACATTGTTATGGGTAAACTGATTCAGCTCTTCTTGCATTGCATTTGTCCAGTTTGCATCAGCAAGAGCTTCATCAGTTTTCTTCGGTTCCAATTGCGATGCAAAAGCTGAATGAATAAATAAATTGAGCATGTGATTTCTTGTTCTTACCAGGTCAGATGGATCACCTCTCACCAATTCTGGAGGATGTGATTTCTTCCATCTGAGTTCAGCAATTGTTGCTTCTGTATCAACAATTATTTCTGTAGGCAACTGAATGTTTTCAGTTTCAGTTGGAGCTGTTTCAGTTGGTAACTGAATATCATTTATTTGCTCTCCCAACTGACTTTCAGGAACTACTTCCTGTTCAACTGATTGATCTACAATTTCAGGTTCAGGTGTTTGAAGGATGTTTCGATTGATATGATTTTCTTCTTCACGATCATCCTCCAAACTGATATATGTAAATCGATCAACTAGCTCAACTGGATCAGTTGGCTTATCAGTTAGTACAGTTTCATAAAAAACAACATGTATAGATTCTTCAACATTTAATGTGCTCTTGTTAAAGACTCTATAAGTTTTGTTAACTGGCAAATAGCCCAAAAATATTCACTCTGCAGATTTAGCATCAAAGGTTTTTAAATGATTTTTGCCATTGTCAAGAATAAAACATCTGCAGCCGAATATTTTGAAGTAAGAAACCACACTTTTTCGTCCATGCCAGATCTCATAAGGTGTTTTCAAATGATTTTTATTAATCATCCATCTGTTCTGAGTATAACACGCAGTGTTTACTTCCTCTGCCCAAAACCTTCGAGAAATGCCAGAATCAGCAAGCATTGTTCTAGCAGCTTCTTTAAGAGTTCGATTTCTCCTCTCAGCTACACCATTTTGCTGAGGATTCTAGCTGCTGAGAGCTCATGCTTAATTCCAGCATTTTCTAAAAAATTTTAAAGAATTTGTTTGATGAATTCAGTTCCTCGATCGGATATGATTCTATCAATTCCAACTGATTTCTCATTTAACAGGAAAAGCTTGATCAGTTGTGCAGCAGTTTGGTCTTTTGATTTGAGAAAAATAACCCAAGTAAATCTTGAAAAATCATCTACAGCCACCGAGGTGTATTTCATTCCCCCTAAGCTCATGACTGGTATTGGACCAAATAGATCCATATGTAACAGCTCTAAGAATCGGGAAGAAGATTTACAGCCCTTGTTTTTAAAAGAAGATTTAACTTGTTAACCAAACTGACATGCTGAGCAAATTTTATCATTGATAAAATCCATTTTGGGCAAACTAGTGAGAAGATCGTGATTACTCAGATATGCAATATATTTAAAGTTCAGGTGGTTTAATCTCTTATGCCACAACCATTTTTTAGAAGATTTTGAAACAATAAAACATACTGATGCATAAGATTGATCATTCCAAATGACTTTGTAAGTGTTTGCATACCGTTTGCCAGTTAGGATGACCTCATCAGTTGCATCTCTGATTGAACAAGAATGTTTGTCAAACTGAACTGAGAATCCAATATCGCATAACTGACTGATGCTAATCAGATTATACTTGAGATTCTCAACTAATAAAACATCATTAATGATAAAGTTATCATGGATAAGCTTACCCTTACTCATAGTTTTACCTTTGGAATTATCTCCGAAACTGATGTTTGGTCCAGTGTACTTGATCAGTTGACATAACAAGTTTGCATCTTCTGTCATGTGTCGTGAGCATCCACTATCAAAGTACCATATTGATTCCTTTCTTGTACCTGTTACCTGCAATCACACACAAGATATAATTTTGGTACCCTTTTCTATTTGGGTCCAAAATTGATTAGTCTTTTAGGAACCCAGAATTGGATTAGTCTGACTGACTGTCCAGTTGCTGTATTCCAGATGGTCTTTCTCGATTTGTGCGTGCTTGGTGTGTAGTGTGCAGATGAGACAACATGTGATATAGCTTTGTTCAACTGATTGTTCAGCCGATTTCTTTTCTGAACTGGCTTGTTGTTATAGTAATTGAAGTATCCATTTGAATAATTCTTGCTGAATCTTTTTGATGACTGACTGCGTGAGTCAGTTAAAACTTTTGGGCTATAACCAATACCATATCTTCTAGCCTTGTTCGTACTTCTAGTAGGCTGTTCAACCAGTTTACTTGGCTCAGTTTGTTCTTGTACCACAAATGAATTGACAAAGTGAATGTATTTCCCTTTATCCATATTCATTTTTGGTCGAGTATCATTGGAAGACATTTCATCTTGGTTACTGAACCCTAAACCAGTTTTATCAGTAACTGATTTCTGTGAATTCTGTATTTCAGTTAATGCAATAGATGATTTGTTCCAAGCCTGAATAAGCTCAGTTTGCTTTGAATTTTCAAGCATTAACTTCTGAATCATTGATTGATTCCTGATTCTTTCAGCATTGAGCTCAGCAATCTCCCTTTTTAGACTCAACACATCAATTGATTCATCAGTTTTAGTTTTATTGTCTATGAGATCAGTTTGCTTTGATCTGGCCTTTTCAAAAGATAAGGCAAGCTTGTGGTACTCATTAACCATGTCATGAAGAGTTGAAATGAGTTCTTCACTAGTGAAATCAGTTGAGGTGAAGTCAAATACCTGTTGACTGCTTGACTCCACTTCTGTATCACCAGCCATTAGACACTTCACTTCCTCTTCACCATCACTAGAAGTGCATGAGGTTTCTGGCTCTGACTCCTCGCTGTCAGTTTCTGCCCATTTTGATTTACTTTCTTCAACTAAGAGCACATCATGCTTCTTCCTGAAAGACTTCTTATCATCCTTGGATCTCCTCTTGTGCTCATATGACTTCTTCTTTCTTTCAATCGAGCCTTGACTGTCCTTCTTAGGTTTGGGACAGTCAGCAATAAAGTGACCGGGTCTGCCACAGTTGTAGCAAGCATTTGATTTTTCTTTAGAATTGTTTCTTTGATAATGCTTCTGGAAGTTCCCTTGATTTTTCCTCATGAACCTTCCAATTTTTTTGATGAACAATGACATAGCATCATTGCTCAGTTGATCAGCAACCTTCTCAATTGAACCAGTTGGTTCTGTTCTAACAGCAGCTAAGACAGTTGTGATTGCTGGAGTAGAAGGTTTTCCTTCTCAAGTTTGAAGCTGAAACTCATAAGCCTTCAGATCAGCAAATAGGTCATGAAGCTCAACCTTGTTTAGATCCTTGGACTCCCTAATTTCCATGGTCTTAACGTCCCACTCCTTGGGAAGACCTCTGATCACTTTAAGGCAACTTCTTTGTTGGTATACACTTTTCCAAGTGCATTTAGTTCATTGATGATAAAGCTGACTCTTTCATCATTCTCATGCATCGATTCTCCAGTTCTCATCTTGATATTGTCAAACTTCTGAACAGCAACAGAAAGTTTATTCTCTTTGGTTTGTTCATTTCCTTCACAAAGCTGGATCAGCTTTTCCCAAATTTCTTTAGCTGTCTTACACATTTTGATCTTGCTGAAAGTTATTTTATCCAGCGTTTTGTACAGTATATCTTTTGCCACGTTGTCCAAATTTGCTTTTCTTTTGTCCTCAGCAGTCCATTCATCTCTGGGATTTTCAAATCTATGAGGTGCCCTATCGGTGATTGAAACTGCTGTGTTGGCTTTCAGAATCTTCATTGGTCCGTCAGTGATGACGTACCACATGTCATCGTCTTGTGCAGCTAAGTGAGCCTGCATCCTGATTTTGCAATCATCAAAGTCTTCTCTGGAAAACATTGGGATCTTGTTGAAGGAAGACATGATGAATAGTTTGAGTAGAGATATTCTGAGACGAGATACAATTGTTCTGATACCACTTGAAAGGATCGGTTAAAAGATGGTAAGTGTTTAGAGGGGGGTTGAATAAACACTCATGGATTATAAATATGACAAAATGACACTCAGTATCTCGTCAGTCGATAACAATCAGTTTAACCGAAAAACAGTTGCGGAAGTAAACTGATAGAAAGATAGAATAACTGATAGTAACTAAAATAAAAAGCACACGATTTGTTTTTGGATGTTCGGAGAATAGAATAACTCCTACGTCACCCCTTCTATCACGAAGATAGGATTTTCACTAAAAGAATTTGATCGAATACAAACGTTGTACTGACCCACTTCAGTTTTGACTTAACACTGCCAAAACTAAAACTCTTAATTCACAAAAACTTTTACAGTGCGTGACTGAATATAACAAAACTGAATGAATCTAACAAACATTTCAAAGTGTTAACAAGCTCGTAAATGTAGCCTTGATTGCTACTGATAAATCTGATAAGAGTGAGCTCTTGATATCTGAATACGAGTAGTGAGTTTCGCAGTGTAACAACAAGCTTGAATAGAATAGTTGTTCGTGTTATTTCTTCTCAGCTGCCCTCTTCACCTATTTATAGGCTTCCCTATCAAAGGTAATATTAAATGATATTTAATCCTTATATCCATTGATTGCCACATCAATATTCTCTGACATTCGTACACTGCAATCTCTGAAATGCGGCGTTCCACTACTAGTTGTAGTCTGTTGTACTATTTGTCGGTTGTCGTTCTCAACTGATGACGTGTACAACTGAGAGATATAACTGATTGTTTCAACTTATCAGTTCCCAACTGATCTGTCAGTTAGATTTTGCTTCAACTGATGAGTTTCCAACTGATCAGTTCGACGTAGATAAGATTTAGCTGCTACGCATTAATCTTCAGCTAATGACAACTAACAGTTGTAAGATTTTAGCTAGTTAAGCTCGTTTGCCTTTGATCAGTTATTCCAATAAGTTCGTTGCTTAGTTTATCAAATCACTGAAATTTAGTTTCCAACAGTAATCTCAGCAAATCAAATCGAGGCTCACATAGTTGCATAAACCAAATATGCTAATGGAAACAAAACCTAAGAACTAAGGAACTAACACTTGGTTCACTCAAATAATTGAAAACATGCCAGATGGAATGGACTATGATGTACATGATAGTGGACAACAAAGATATGAATAACAAAGAAATGGAGAGGCACACTCACCGAAAACAGAGGAAAAACTCGCGCACGGATAAAGACTGAAACAGGGCTCTCACTCTCGCTAGTTCTTCCATTCTGAGGCAGGGAAGGAGGCGCAAGGTTAGGGGAACAAGGCTGCTGGCTACTGCGCTCCGATCTCCGGTGGCCGGACAGCACGCAGCGGTGGTTAGAGTCGGGACGCAACACTGACGGGAGTAGGCGAAGGGTTAAGAGATTGTGGATTTGGGTTTCACTCTCTCTCTCTCTCTCTCTCGTAGTGTGTTGTGTAATACCAGTATAATTGGGTGTGCCATATTAAATAAAAAAATTATTATACGACTATTAACATGATGAAGATTTTGGGGAGAAAAATAGATAAAATAAAGGTGGGAATATTTGGGTTGGATAAATATTGGAGGAGAGAAAATAACTGTTTCCATCCATATAAAAAATGAATCAATTAAAAATGTCAAGATAATTAATCTAATATGTTTTTTTTTATTTTACACATTATTATTTTTTTACAATTTTCATTATTAAGTATATGTAACAACATTTAATTAAAAGTGTCTACAAAAAAAGTGTCACAATAGCCATTTATTGTTGTAGTGAGAATGTCAGAACTCATTTCTTATTACACCCATCGAATCATGATAATAGCGTCTAGTAGCATCACCCCATGATCTCCTAAGTATCATTGATAGTGCCTACAAGAACCTTTAGTCATGGTTAGCGTACATTACGGTCTCTTCAACACATATATCCCGATCGAATCTGCAACCATTGGTATATCGAGACTTGCATATGAATTCGATAACGATGCGATTTATCTTTGAGTACTAATAGTGGCATTGTATGTGCAACTCGAAAAACATATTTTCCTAAAGCACATTTCTTACTCTGGCCAGAGACTCGTTGCACTATTAACTCATCAGATCGCATAGGATATCTTCACCCGTAGGCGAACGGCGAATTCCCGATTACAATTCATTTGCTCCTACGCATTTTGAAACTACACCCAACCTTGCTACCTAATGACCCTCAATGGAGTCGGTAAACATATCAAAGTACATGCTAGTACGTATAGCCCCTACATTGTCCGGGTCAATATACTAATGGTGTACAACCATAACTGCGGACTATTCCACTCGATAAGTGAGAATCACTTGGATAGTCCGAGGGAGGGTTGTTCAGTGCATCATCATATGATCACCCATCTGTGTGAATGGATATCTCCATGCCCTTACCAATGAAACATGGCGTTTACGTCACATACGCTAGTCTCGAGCTCGAGCGACCTTTTATCCTTGTTTTAGGCAGCTGATTCGAGTAAGAACATGTTTAGAATATACGGTACACTTCCAAATGAGTTTCACGATCTTACGTTGCGACGCAGACCTCGTGGTACCTATTGTATATTCAATGACTTTATCTATGCAGCTTGCATGGGTGTACAGATAAACTATAATGTAATAATCGAATAAAATTGTAAAATATTATTAAAATAAAGATTATTTTACATTGGAGTCCATAAAACCCGATCTACAAGTTGACTTGCTGGGCACCTACTCTAGTAATATTCAGTTACTTATTGCAATCAATAGGCAGTTGGCTGGAAATATGGAATTAATGCAATTCATTAACCTCAACCATGACTTATTGTTTGGTGTAATGGAGCTGAGTTTATATTGCTGATCAACTCGAGTTTGACTCGGGAAAAAAAGAATAAGGTGATTGAGCTCGATTGAATAAATATTGAACTTTTGAAATGATTGTGACTTGAATAGTTCTCATGTTACCTGAGCGAGCTCTCTTGCTCGCTCATGTAGTAGTGATATATATTAATAATTCATCAATAGATAATCAGCAAAATAAATTAATATGCTAATTGTCAATAAAAACATGTTTATTATAAAATATTTTGTTACTGTATATTAATAACTGATTTACATCTAATTAGGGAAATAAATTAATCTCTAAATTGTCAACAAATATATAAAATATTTTGTTTGATCAAACAATCTCTTAGATTTAATCTGGCAGTGTAGCTATTTTATTTAGCTCTCGATCGAATTCTATGCAAACATGTATAATCAGTGACATAATCCAGCGACCGAACATGCATCGTTGGAAAGTGTTGTGAAACCTCTACTACTTAAAATACTACTAAAAATCTTTTTTTTAAAGCTATGACTGAAAATACACACACTCATAAACATTTAAATATTTTAATCAGATATTTTAAAATTCATCCAATCATTTAATAAAAATAACTGCAATTACACTAAATCTTAAAATATAAACAATCTCCTAATCTTCTGTTTTAAAAGTCCAACTCGAGCGTAATGCCAAAAGCCTAACAATTCAACAACATAAAACAAGATCCATAATCATTTAAAAATGTTGCTTCAACCCATGTCTCATAATCATATTATGCGGAAGAAATGCAAGGTTATCGTGTTTTCACTTGCACCCCAACTCAGCCTACTCAGTCTTCAGCTCCTCTAATCTTCTCATCAATATGCTCACCTATATCATTAACACCTAGTGAGTCTAAATACTCAAAACCATGAATCGATATAACAAGTACATATACATAGCATACAACAGAAAAAAAATATTGTAATTAAAAATACATTTCATGTGCTTCAAATCGTAAGCATAAACGTAATATGATAAAACATAAATGTGTTCCTATCGCATCATAACAACATATAAGTATTCACTTTTCTTTATTTGAATTTCGTTCATTAGTTGTGACTTTCATATCATCGTATTAGTCGATGGATCCATCTACGTATAACCATGGTATCCAGCGGTGGGGAAATCAGCAATAGTATTACCCATCCACTAAGCCTTGGCCTTACATGTCATCGTATTATCGTATCATCATATTAGTCACAACCAACTCCCTTCCTCCAAAAAAACATATCATCGTATTCAACACTTATAAAAATCATTCATATACGTAAATTTCCCCAAAATCAAGCATGCATCGTATTTTTCTTATTTCCATAAAAAGTCATGTTAATGATAACATAAACATTTAAAACATGAAATTTTTGTGATCAGGGCACTACCAGGACAACTAGCTTGACCCGCGTGCAAAATGATCATTTTGCCCCTTGAAACCCTCATTGACTGTTTTACTCCTGGACTTCAAAATTTTAACCCGAAGCCAACCAAACACCTCAAAACATATTTATAATCTTTTTTAGACATAAATTTGAGCTTGTTTCATAACTTATACGATAGGTTTTAAAACTTGGACCGAGGTCCTGATTTTAACCCGAAACTTAACCAAACTTTCTCAAATTTTAACCACAACTTATTCACACCCTACCAGCCCCTAAACAACACTACTCCAGCCATTTATAACCCCTTAAAACCCGCTGCTACCTGATGGAATTTTCGGCACCTTGATTCCTACAAACCCTAATGCACCAAGCCCTCGATTATTCGATCATAGGCCTAACCAACCCGAACCAGCTGTGAACCATGGCTACCTAGGACCAAGTTCAGACCAAGGAAACCCTATTGGACCGACCCTAACCTTGCCTACTCTCCATGTAATCAACTGTACGTGATTCACCAGAAGATCAGACGACACTCTCCCTACCTGATTCTTACGCGACGACCGACCCTTAGCTCATGACCAGCTGCAATTTATCCCTCCTAGACCACGTCTCAACCCCCTTAGGGAATTCACCGTGGCTTGGATAGACTCCCCTACAGACGGTTCTCTTCCCATAACCCGATCTAGCCTCAAATGTCGAACCATGCCCTAGGTCTGATCGGTTTCCACTCAAACTCAACAAACCCATGACTCCATCACTTAGTCACCATCACTGTCGACATGTGCAGCACCCTAGGAACACCACTCGGCAGCCCCTCACACAACAATAGCAAAAATGTGAGTTACATGTGAACAAACGCATATTTCGTGACAAAAAAATGCATAAACAATTTAACATAACAGATTTATGTATTTCTCATGCAAACACACACACAACAGCATAAATAGCGTTAATGATGAGAAAAAAAATGATTTATGGCGTTCCTTTGTGAATATACGCTCAAAACCTTAGATATCTTCGCGTAGGACGAGCACGGGAGAGGCGGGGAATGGTTTTTTTTGAAAAGTTTGAGAGGATTTTCGAAGGTGGGGCTGCTGGAAATTCAGAATATTGCTGCTGAATGGGAGAGAGGCGTCCGTGAGTTGTGAGGGGTGTTTAGGGTTTGATTATTTTGGTTAAGTTAATATAATTATACACTAATGGGTCCTTAAAAAAAATTAAAGGGGTTAAAAGGATATTTTGGCCACTAAGCAACAAAATAATCCCATCAAGCCCAATAAAATTCTAGAAAAATATTTATTTAAGGTCCGCTTTTGAAAATATTGCCCGAATCCTCCAAAAGTCTCCCGAGTCGCTAAAATTTGCGTACCGATTTAAACTATGATCCGACGGGTAAAAATGTCCCACCAAGGCCCAACTTCAAAATTCTCACTAAATTACATCATATATTAAATAATTAAAAATAATTATTTAACAAAAAATCCTAATTATATCCGTTCTCTGTTCCTCGTTCGAGCGCGAAATACAATCAAAGTCCTAATGCATGAAACTTTAATAAACCTGCAATAAAACACATATTCATGTCACAAACATGGTGGCATGCAATTAAGAACCAATACGGTCGGATGTATTATATTTTGACAAGAATTCTCAATCATAACATTTTTCTCGAATTATTATATAAATAATATCTGGGATTAAAAATTAAAAGAGCCCTCGCATGGCGAAATGTATAGTAAGTATAACGTCCCGAAAATTTGAAGGTCCACGCAAACTACATGCATGCAATTGTTAAATTACTTGTGTATTTAAATCAATTGTTTTAATTGCATAAATTAATTATGTTGTGCATATTGACATGTTTAAAATATACTTTTCTGCATGGTTGCATTAAAATGTATTTTTAAAAGGTTATGCGAGTTACGATTGAGGAATGAAAACTGATGACTGAAAAATGGAAAATGTTTTTATTGGTTAATTGTTTATAATTATTTAAATTAAGGGTGATGCTTTTTCTTAATTTTGAAAATAAGGAGTTTTGAGGTAATTTTATACGCCGGGACGTAATTTTTATCGGTGTTGGATTTTCTACAAAAACGCGAACGTTTTGACAACCGACTAATAAATTCACAAACTTATTTAAACAAAATTATTTTTAATGTTTTAATTAAATAATAATGGGCTAAATAGGCCTAACGAACATAGTTAATGTGCCAAGGCTTTGATTAGTGACTAATTAACTATTTAATATGTAAATTAAACCCCATAACCTACCATATGCACGCCCACCTCCCTTGTGCAACACAAACTCTCTCTTGCAAGCAAATACACGACACACACCATATTTTGAAGAGGAAAATTCGAAGGTTGCAAGGGTTTTTCAAGCCATCGTTCTTCGATTCGTCAACGTTTAATCGTGCGTTTAAAACGAAAAGGCACGTCATATTCTTCCTTTCACTCATCTAACACACCATAGTAATTATTTAATTTATTTTTGCATGAAAAACAAGTTGCATCATGTCATATTTTCGGATTTGCATCATAGGTGATTTTTAGGGCTTGTTTTTTCATCCAAAAACTTGTTTATTATGTGGTTTAGGAGCTTCCATGAATTAGTATATGATCAAGCATGTTTTTAAACAAGTTTAGGGGTCCTAGAACATCCCAAAATAGCTGCAAAAGAAATAGAAACAAGCTGGAACCGTGGGCAGCAACAGGACAAGGAACGTGAGTTTGTGTTTGTTGTACAAGTCAAGGAACTCGGTTGCTTTGCATGGGGCCTTGGGCTTGGCCAGGGCTGCTGAGGCTTGAGTAGGGTCAGGGGAGAGGGCCTGGCAGAGTCCTAGGGGGCTAAGACTCACACAGCAGGGCTGGAGAGGAGTCTACGCTGGATGGGGTTCTTCTCGAGAGGTTGCTGGTCTGGCCGAGAGTTGCAGGGGGTGGCTCGTTTTGGACCTGGGCTAGGTTGTTCATCAAGGTCCTATGATTATGGGCAGGGGCTGGAGTGGTGGGCTCGCTGCTGGCTCGAACAAAACAATGGAACCGTATGGCAGCAAGGGAACGCGCAGGCTGTCTTCTGAATTCAGTGCTTCGTGCATGAGTTCCAGGGGCTGGGCTGGATCTGGGCATGGTCCAGGGATGGTTAGGGTCATGAAGGGTCAAGTGGTTAAGGGCTGGAAGTGTCCTAGTTGGGTTAGGAGTCCTACTATTGCTAGGATACACACGCACACCACATGCAGAATTTGAGTCAAGTTCCAGCAGGGTTTGACCGAACTATGGGCTGGGCTTGGTCAGCAGGGTCCCTAGGTGGGTTGGCTAGGGTTTGGCTCGAGGTGGCTTGAGCGTGGCTCGGTGTGTCCTTACAATGGGTCAATTTTGAATTATTAAGAACTAAAATTGAAACCACGGGTCCACGGGTGCGGTTCATGGCTCACAAGGGTTGAATAAATAATAAAAATGTTATGTTTAAAATTTGAGATCTAAATAATGAGTTTTGGATTTATCGAGAATTTAATCGCCGTACGAAACGTTAATTAAAGAATTAATTGAACGCCTAGATTTAAGCTTAATAAAATTATGAAAAATTATATTTATACTCAAATAATTATTAAAAGTCTAAGTTTGTAATTTGAGAATTTTATATGAATGTTTGGTTTAATTCGGGATTAAAACGCAATAATACATCTTATTTAACGATTAAATTAAAAAGTCTAGTATTTAAGCTAAATAAAATTATGAGAATTTTAATTTAGGCTTAAATAATTATTTGAAACATGTTAGAGTCAATAAAATTAAGGAAAAGTCAAATTCGAGGAATTTTATGTCAAGGGTAAAACGGTAATTTTGGACCCAAAAATTAGTAGACATCGTGGCAGTATCCTGAATGCTGTTTTATAGCTAATATAATGCTGTTATATAGCTAATATGATTATTTTAAATGTTTATGAATTTTTATATGTTAAGTTATGATTTTTAAATGTTCATGGATTTTGATGATTTAATATTGGACATTTAAAAGATATGTAGCATGTTTGGTTTAAAAGAAAAATGATATTATTGTGCATGTTTTTATAAAGTGATGGAAATACGAATGTTGAAGGACGTGAAGGGATTGTGACTGATACGATGATATGTTAGAGATATCGTGAGGGTTATGGTCCTAGTGGGAGCCCGACGATCGTATTTCTTTGGGTACGAATACGAATACGATGATATGTTAATACGTAAGGCCAAAGCCCAGTTGACCGGTGAGAGTGTTGCTGGTGTCTCCGTCGCCTAGTACTGTGGTTATATGTGGATGGATCCATCGCCCAACACGTAGATGAATATGAAAGTCACAATCAACGATCTGAATTCAACAAACACGAATATGATTATTATATGTATATGTTGATGATGATATGAAAATGTTTATGATGATATGAAAATGTTATGTTTAAAGTTGATGCATCATTATGAAAATGTTTTTATTTAAAGTTTATGCATCATGAAAATGTTTACGAAAATGTTCATGTTTAAAGTTTATACATCTTCATGAAAACGATATTTTAAGTACAAGTATTTTCACTGTTGAATGTGATCTGTATACGTATTATTTGTTATCAAGATTATGATGTATTGAGTCTTTAGAATCACTAGGTGTGATTAATGCAGGTGATTATGATAATAATGATAATGGAGGTCTTGATGGTTGACTTTGTTGGACTGAAGGTGCACATAATCTGAAGACCAATTGCTTCTAGTTTTCCGCATTTAAGTTTAAGATCATGTTAAAGATTGTTACAACTTTTATTTATGGTCTTAGTGGTTTTTAAGAGGTTGATAGTATAGGCTATAATTTTCAAATATTATTTGATTTTTTTTTTATTTTAAAAGGATGTCAAAAATATTTTATGCTCGTGTATGCAATTCGGCCGATGCTATGTAAGGTTTTAAAAAAAAAATTAGTACTTTTTAAACAAAACGAATAGCAGACATTTGAAAAAGCCTACAAGAGAAAGGGCGAATTATATCTTCTCATGAATATAATTTTGTAAAATTTTTAATATAATTTCAGGTGTTTATATTAAATAAAGACAATTTGTATTTTTGTCTTATATATTAACATATTTGTGATTTTGATAATCTATATTGTAATATTTTAGCCTTGCAATTTCAATCATTTTCTCGACGTGACAAAGAAATTGTGTTGATGTGGCGCCAACATAACGGTAACATGTACAGTTTCGCATCAACATTCTAGATGAAAATTGAATAAAATTGCCAACTCCTACTACTATTGACCAAGTTCGAAACTTTCATAGTCTTGCAAGCTTCTATAGAAGGTTTTGTAAAAGATTTTAACACACTGGTGGCACCAATGATGGTGGTGATTAAGAAGAATGTCTCATTCCATTGGACAAGGAGCGAGAAATGTCTTTAATGAAAAATTAAACAAAAATTAATTCATGCTCATTTACTTGTCTTGCCTGACTTTACTAATACATTTGAAATTGAATTTAATGCTTCAGGTGTAGGTATAGGGGGAGTCTTGATGTAAGGAGAACGGTTGTTGTGGGGACCCGGACGCTAATTCATGTTTTAATCATTATTAACATCAAATATCAATTAAGAAAAAGTGGGACTAAAAATTTTCTTTTTAAATTATACATGCGGAAACATAATGTAATCTATCTAATATACATGTCAGTATAAAAGTACAACACATGTACTACAAATATCTATCACAACTAGGTTCAGCATCTATGCATCAAGTGCTGAATCATATCCTGCTTCTGGGCTCGGATCTCCACGCTATCTATAGTCTCTCATCCTCCTCATGATCCTGATCATGTGCCCCTGTTGTCAAGCACACATACAAACAAGACAACAGCCGGATAACTTCGGTGAGAATTACATTCCCAATATAAATAATGTATACATGCATTTCATATAAACAGTTATAAAATCATGAAATAAACATTCATAACATGTATCAAAATCAGAAACATGAATCAATATAAACTCTGAATATAACATGTATCAAATCCGACACATGAATCAACACAAACTCTGAATCACACTCAGTGACTCATGGACTCAGACTCGACTCGTCCTAATCTAGGGATCCCGATCGGAATAAGAACATACCCCCACCTACACCCCCGATCGGGGTGGTGGCATGTCTTATTCACGGACTTTGGCTCTTTCCATATCGAACACCAGTAATAGAAGAACCTCCAATTCTATCCACTCCGATATAGCCAAACATCCGGCGTCTTGGCGAATCAGCCACAGACTAGGCGTATCAGCCCTGGCGAATCAGCCAACAACTGGGCGAATCAACCGATAAATATATCGAATCTCAGTCGATAGGAATGAATCAACTCCTAAACGGCATCAATATAATTCATATATCCACTGTCTGGGCGAATCGGCCACAGAATTGATGAATCAGCCAATGACTAGGCGAATCAGCCAGTGACTAGGCGAATCAGCCGATAGCTAGACGAATCAGTCTATGACTCAATACATACATTGTCTATGAATCAATAGGCCACACACATCAATATCATTAATTGCAAATATCACTGCAATACACTAAGGTATGTGATTTAGGGAAACTCGAGTCAAACCTCACTCGAGTTGTGAAATCCCAACTCGACATTAATTTATACCTTTCGTTCTGTTGCTCTGATTCTGTCGAAGTCTCGAACCCCTTGCCTATCAATATCAATCTGGCAAAAACAATATCGGATACACTGTCTCAATGTATAAATCAATTCAAAATCTGTTCTGACCAAAATTCAAATCAAAACATACTCTGATCAATATCGAATCAAGATACAATCTAATCCATATCTTGATATCACGATACAATCACAATCACTACTGAATCTGAACAATACCAATTTACTGATGTTTCGACGGCATAATAATACAGTCTCAATAACCCCGTCAGTATCACTCTCACAGATATAATAACAGAACTCATAATCAATATCGGTACAACTCAAAATCAATAACAATACCGTTCTGATATCGAATCTCAATCAAATTAACTCCGAAAATCATAACAATTACATACACAATCTGTTTTTCGATCTGACTTCGATTACATGATGCCTACTATATCAGAAACGTCATATATGATTCATATTCAATTCTGACAATATCATAATTCCAAACAATATAAGAATTCAATAAAACTTACGTCCCGTTGTAGCTTTTGTTGCTAGAAACACGGTGTTGTGCTCAGATTACAAATCAGATGACCAGATTGTAAATCAGAACTTGAGCTTTCCTCGGCAGCTCGTCTTCCTCCCTCTTTTTTTTGGTAATCTAAGAGTTGATATGTATATATAAATATATATATATATATATATATATATATATATATATATATATATATATACACACACGTCGCATGTATATGAAATGTGGCTTGTTCTTTGTATTACACGTCTCGCGCATATGCGCGAGACACAAAGTCTCGGTGCATGCATCTCGGCAGCTCTCGCGCATATGCGCACCTTCACTCGGCGCATATGCGCGAGGTCCTTTGACATTATCTTTGGCTAATGGACACGCCGTGCATATGCGCGCCCTCACGCCGCGCATATGCGCGGGGTCTTCTGCCCGTTCCGCGCATAGCTCGTGCATCACGTCGCGCATGTGCGCGAATGGCACACCCTCGCACATAATTTTGCGTCTTTTCTCATCTTTCTTGGTCTAATCTGTTCCGTCTATATTTACCTTAATTAATCAATAATCATTTCAGATTAATCTCAGATTACGATAAATAAAATCTCGGGCCTTACATTTCTCCCCCCTAAGATCTGATTTCGTCCCCGAAATCACAGGCAATCAACTCGTATATCACAGGTAACTATATCAGATACCAATCAGATACAAGAAGGGGATATATACAGAGTATAACAGAAAACTCACCTCAATAAACAATTCTAGAATCTTTATCTCATTTCGGATTTTGTTTTCTAAATAGTTTCTTCGATATCATAACGATTCCATTGAACTTTCACAAACGGAATAGTCTTCGTTCTGAATCCTCTTTCTTTTACTGATTCTGATTTCAATCTGGAATAATTCTTCAATAAGTATAATCTCATAATACAATTCAAAATAACTGATGATTGAATTAATCTCACAATACCGGCTATACAACATCCGTATATACCAATTAACAGCTCATAACAAATCAATACTATCATCTCCTATCAATCTGATAATTTCAATCAGGGTTATATTCGATCTTCAACCTCAATTATCAACAGTCATCATCCGACGTTGACATATTCAGTCTGTTTATTATGAGCTGTCTTTATTCTCTTCTGAATCAGTTTCAATTTCTTTTTCATATTTCTGATCCCATCAAATCCAATCTCATGTACCACCGAGATATAATCCCCATACAAGGAAATTTGCAGTTCTCAGGGTACAATGCTTCGAATGATGCTATCTCGATACTCATCTAACATCTATCGTTATACGATAATTTACAAGTGAAAATAAATCATGTCAACTAGTGCTAACATCCAGCACTACAGTTCCTGGATATTTTCCAGTATCAGGATAGTTCGCTCCGACTATCCGTTGATCTATAAACGATAGGTGAAAGATTTTGTTGTATATTCTGCCAAAAGTACAAATCAACCGAAAATAGTGGTGCAATTTGCCTACTTTTCTGACATACCATTCAGTCGTCTGATCATGTCTGTACATCTTTCTGTACAAAATAACATATACAAATCCGAGCAATCTGTCAATCACAACCATATCACATCACAATCTTGAAAATATGGCAATAGTTTCATCCCAAATCCATAGAAATGTACTCACATTTCTATTCAGGAATCAATAATTTATATAACCAATCTCCTGGTTCCTCTCTTTTATCCTATTGGTGGCCAATATAGACATCTCAGTACAAATTCTGCCACAACTATTCTTATATTTTTCTATCAAAACATTTTCTGCTAGCAGAATACATGCTGAATCGATTATTGTACGTTTCTGACAATTTTTGTCATTTCAATTCGAAATATCTAGCACAAACAAATCAGTTATTAACATACAAGACAATATTACCTACCTGATATTTTGATTGACACAATGTTCTGACTATCGATATCAACTCTGAACATTCTGATCGACTTTCTGAGCTACTTTAACTTTCAAAATAAGTTCTGATTCCACCGGCCCAGTAATAAGTTTCAACGATTCACTATCTGTTTCAAATATTCATTCAGAACAACTGAAATTTCAAATCAAATTCACAACATCAGTCATAGATAATAGCCTGCTAAACTCATAGAACTGCAAATATCTGACACTGATATCAATCTCGGCCAACTGCTCACAGCCTTACTGTACTCAGTTCGACAGATATATCATCTTCCGATGTCACATACTCTGAATACAATCTGTCTCAGTCCAGATTCACATCGCAACAGTTTCTGTATACCCCAACTCAGTTCTCAGAATATTCAACAAAATCAGTCATATTCTTCCAATATCTCAGAATATCACAGTTAACACATGCATAGAATAATCAAAATATGTCTGAATACAGAGTTAATCAACTCACAAACATAGCTGATATATCATCAAAGAGAACTACTCAATCAGAGGTAACTCTCAGCCAGTAATCTTCCAAATAATTTTTCCATTCTTTCAGTTCTATCGATGCCATTCTGTGCAAAGTTCTAAAGAAAAGAAACTGTACCTGGTATCAGGTCAAGGCGGACATCAATCTTCCTGACTGAAGGCAAACCGGGAATATCATCTGGAACAATAGCAACATTCATGCCATTGGTAAATCAGCCAAGAATAGACTCGATTTCAGTAAATCAGCTGAATACCTAAGGAGTCCCTCCGCTCATTCCGAAAATCATTGAATCATATAGAATACGGGTATCAAAGGAATTCTAAATCTAAAATCATTACCGTATAATGTTCATCCTTCTGCCATGTCAGGTCCGAATCTTACCATCCTCTGGGATCGGTCTGTAATAGCTCTGTACTTGGTCAGCATATCATTATTCAAAATGTAGTCAAAATCAGACAATACAAGTACACATCAGCTAATTCAATTTCATTCTCATCTTACTGCAGTATACGACGTCTCACAAAATTCACTGATATAAAAACTCTTCCCAAAAAGGTAAAGAGATAACAACTACCGCAGATACAGACTCAAGAGATAAAGCATACGTCAATGCAATTCATTCAGAAATCAGGGGTAGGATGTATAAGTATCTCTCAATACAGACACATAATAATCATAAAAGAACATATACCTGTCACTACATCATCAAGTGCATCCAGGATCTGTTCCTCTGTCACTACCACCAGATGCTTCTGCTCCCGGGAATCTTCGGGAACCTCTCTGTGGAAATACTCTAGCAAAATGTCTGGATCGTTTGCAGATATGGCAACTACCAAATACTCCTGGGCATTGCTCAGTTGGATGTCTCCCTCCGCAGGTGCTGCAATAAACTCCAGTATAACTCTGACTCGAACTACTGGAGCTAGAAAGACTGCCGCCTAACTTCTTAAACTGCTTCTTTCGAGCTTTCAAATAGTCTTTCTTTTCACCACTACTACTACCAGTCTCAGGTCCAAGAGGTGGTTGTTGTGGTCTCGATGCTAGAGGTGCAAACGAAGCTCCTTTCTGTCTTGTCGGACTAGCTTCGGCTCTCTTGGCTCTACCCAGAGCATTAGCAAAACTATAGAGTCGGTCTGTATTTACTAATATCAATATCTCAGGATTCAATCCCTTAAAAAACTGATCAGTCACAGCTTGATCATTCCCAGCCACGTGAGGAGCAAAACGTAGCAAGGTAGAAAATTGAGCAACATATTCTTCAATGCTGAACTGACCCTGTTTCAAATTTTCAAACTCTTTTTTCTTATCCTCTCGGTAAGAACTTTGGAAAAATCTTCGATAGAACTCAATTTTGAAGATCTTCCACGTAATCACCGTACCACAATGCTCCAAGGCTTCTTTGATTGCAATCCACCAACTCCTTGCGACTTCCTGTAACTGATGTTCAATCAGTTTAACTCTCCGTTCATCTGGGTACTCAAGTGAATCAAATAGTATCTCTATATCATCCAACCAATTCTCACAATCAACAATCATCTCAGTACCCTTCAGAATCGGTGGTTGGAATGACTGAAACCTCCTCAACTGTATTTCCATCGGAGTTTCTATCCATCTGTCAATCAAGATACTTCCCGGGTTTTTGGATCTTCGAGAAGCTAATCTGATTATCACAAAGGTTAGTAACCAGATACCACAACCTGTTTCAAATTTCAGTCCTCCTCTGATCATCTTACAGCTGATCAAGAATCGGTTCTGATTCAACCTCAATAAAGCATATTACTATATCAAATCAGATAAATCAAGTAACATGTATCAACAAGCAATAAATGATGCTAGCAATCACATGCAAGGAAAGAAAATTCATTCTACTCCACTCACTAGCTTCTATCTCAGTCTCAATCTAATGGATCTATCGCTCTGATACCACCTGTTGTGGGGACCGGGACGCTAATTCATGTTTTAATCATTATTAACATCAAATATCAATTAAGAAAAAGTGGGACTAAAAATTTTCTTTTTAAATGATACATGCGGAAACATAATGTAATCTATCTAATATACATGTCAGTATAAAAGTACAACACATGTACTACAAATATTTATCTCAACTAGTTTCAGCATCTATGCATCAAGTGCTGAATCATATCCTGCTTCTGGGCCCGGATCTCCACGCTATCTATAATCTCTCATCCTCCTCATGATCCTGATCATGTGCCCCTGTTGTCAAGCACACATACAAACAAGACAACAGCCGGATAACTCCGGTGAGAATTACATTCCCAATATAAATCATGTATACATGCATTTCATATAAACAGTTATAAAAGCATGAAATAAACATTCATAACATGTATCAAAATCAGAAATATGAATCAATATAAACTCTGAATATAACATGTATCAAATCCAACACATGAATCAACACAAACTCTGAATCACACTCAGTGACTCATGGACTCAGACTCGACTCGTCCTAATCTAGGGATCCCGATCGGAATAAGAACATACCCCCACCTACACTCCCGATCGGGGTGGTGGCATGTCTTATTCACGGACTTTGGCTCTTTCCATATCGAACACCAGTAATAGAAGAACCTCCATTTCTATCCACTCCGATATAGCCAAACATCCGGCGTCTTGGCGAATCAGCCACAGACTAGGCGTATCAGCCCTGGCGAATCAGCCAACAACTGGACGAATCAGCCGATAAATATATCGAATCTCAGTCGATAGGAATGAATCAACTCCTAAACGGCATCAATATAATTCATATATCCACTGTCTGGGCGAATCAGCCACAGAATTGACGAATCAGCCAATGACTAGGCGAATCAGCCAGTGACTAGGCGAATCAGCCGATAGCTAGACGAATCAGTCTATGACTCAATACATACATTGTCTATGAATCAATAGACCACACACATCAATATCATTAATTGCAAATATCACTGCAATACACTAAGGTATGTGATTTAGGGAAACTCGAGTCAAACCTCACTCGAGTTGTGCAATCCAAACTCGACATTAATTTATACCTTTCGTTCTGTTGCTCTGATTCTGTCGAAGTCTCGAACCCACTGCCTATCAATATCAATCCGGCAATAAAAATATCGGATACACTATCTCAATGTATAACTCAATTCAAAATATGTTCTGACCAAAACTCAAATCAATATATACTCTGATCAATATCGAATCAAGATACAATCTAATCCATATCTTGATATCACGATACAATTACAATCACTACTGGATCTGAATAATACCAATTTACTGATGTTTCGACGGCATAGTAATACAGTCTCAATAACCCCGTCAGTATCAATCTCACAAATATAATAACAGAACTCATAATCAATATCGGTACAACTCAAAATCAATAACAATACCGTTCTGATATCGAATCTCAATCAAATTAATTCCGAAAATCATAACAATTACATACACAATCTGTTTTTCGATCTGAATTCGATTACATGATGCCTACTATATCAGAAACGTCATATATGATTCATATTCAATTATGACAATATCATAATTCCAAACAATATCAGAATTCAATAAAACTTACGTCCCGTTGTAGCTATCGTTGCTAGAAACACAGTGTTGTGCTTAGATTACAAATCAGATGACCAGATCGTAAATCAGAACTCGTGCTTTCCTCGGCAGCTCGTTTCTGTTCCTCTTTCTTTTTTTTGTAAATCTAAGGATTGATATGTATATATATATATATACACACGTCGCATGTATATAAAACGTGGCTTGTTCTTTGTAATACACGTCTCGCGCATATGCGCGACCACCATCGCCGCATATGCACGAGACACAAAGTCTCGGTGCGTGCATCTCGGCAGCTCTCGCGCATATGCGCGCCTTCACTAGGCGCATATGCGCGAGGTCCTCTGGACATTATCTTTGGCTACTGGACACGCCGCGCATATGCGCGGGGTCTTCTGCCCGTTCCGCGCATAGCTCCCGCATCACGTCGCGCATGTGCGCGAATGGCACACCCTCGCACATAATTTTGCGTTTTTTCTCGTCTTTCTCGGTCTAATCTGTTCCGTCTATATTTATCTTAATTAATAAATAATCATTTCAGATTAATTTCAGATTACGATAAATAAAATCTCGGGCCTTACAACGGTTGGTAGCGTACTTTGGTGAGAAGCTCAATGGAGCAGTGCTGAACTACCCGACGTATGATAAAATGTTATATGCGCTTGCTAGAACTCTTGAAACATGGCAGCACTACTTGAGCTCTAAGGAATTTTTTATTCATACGGATCATGAATCTCTAAAGCACCTTAAGGGGCAGCAGAAGTTGAACAAAAGGCATGCCAATTGTGTGACGTTCATGAAGACATTCTCCTACATGATCAAGTACAAACAAGGTAAGGAAAATGTGATAGCCGACGAACTATCACAGAGGTACGTACTATTCTCTATCATGGAGTCATAATTTTTGGGGTTTGAGCACGTGAAAGAGTTTTATGTGATGGATGAGGACCTTAGGGAGATATTTGAAACATGTATGCAGGGTCCACATAACAAATTTTATCTGCATAATGGTTTTTTATTTAGAGAAGATGGATTGTGCATTCTTAAATCATTAATACGCGAATTACTTGTTAGATGCACATGTGGTGCTTTAGTGGGATACTTTGGTGTGGATAAAACTTTGAGTGATTTGCGTGAACATTTTTATTGACCACATATGAAGCGTGATGTTGAGCGTGTGCGTGAAAAGTGCATAACTTGTTGACAAGCTAAGTCTATGAAACAACCACATGGATTGTATACACCACTTCTCGTCCCTAGTAAACATTGGGTTGACATTTCTATGAAATTTGTTTTGGGTTTCACTATAACTAAGAAGTGGCGAGAATCTATATTTGTTGTTGTGGATAGATTTTCTAAGATTACATATTTTATCGCTTGTCATAAAACTGATGATGCATCTAAAATTGCAAATTGGTCGTTAGAGAAGTCGTTAGGTTGCATGGTATGCCTAAGACTATTGTATCTAATCGTGATGTTAAGTTTCCAAGTTATTTCTGGAAAACGTTGTGGGCTAAATTTGGCTCAAAATTGTTTTTTTCTACTACTTGTCATCCTCAGACGGATGTAAACTGAAGTTGTTAATAGAATTCTAGGAACTCTGTTGCATGCTATTGTTAAAAAGAATTTAAAGAATTGATAAGAGTGTTTGTCATTTATTGAATTTGCTTATAATCGTGATGTGGATTCTACAACATATTTTTCGCATTTTGAGATTGTTTATGGTTTTAGCCCATTAACTCATTTGGATTTGATGTCATTACCTATAAGTGAAAGGTTAAACATGGATGGTAAGAAAAAGACGGAGTTTGTTCAAAGCTTGCATTAGAAGGTCAAGCCAAACATTGAAAGAAAGAATTTGCAATATACCAAGCAAGCAAATAAGGGGAGGAAGAAAGTGATTTTCGAACATGGCAATTGTGTGTGATTGCATTTGAGGAAGGAAAAGTTTCCGTAGAAGAGGCGTTCAAAACTCCTGCTAAGGGGCGATGGTCCATTTCAAGTGCTAGAAAAGATAAATGACAAAGCGTACCCATTTGACTTACCAGATGAGTATAATGTGAGTTCTAGTTTTAATGTTACTGATATGTCGTTGTTTGATGTAGGAAATGATCAAGATTTGATAACAAATCCTTTTAAAGAAGGGGAGGAAGATGCGATCTCAGATGCTCCTAAGAAAACAACGTGAGACCCATTGGAGTTACCGATAGGCCAAGTACGAGGGAACTGAACAAGAAGTTCAAGGAAGCTCTTCAAGTGTGTGGCCATTATAACCTCATTCAAGTGTTGAAGGACAAAAAATAAGGCATCCAAGCCGAGACAGGAGCGTCCCAGCGCGTATTTCGGCCCGCCCCAGCTCCCAAGGCTGAGACAGGCGTGCCCTAGCGCGAGTTTCAGGCCGCCCAAGCACACCTTGCGTGCCCCAGCGGGTATTTATACCCGCCCTAGCGCGATCACCTCGGCCAGAACTTCAGAAATTCGGATTTTTGATGCAAACTAATTATGGAAATCATATTTTGGCGTTTTTGGAAGATTTTTACCAATGTTTTAATTGATAATACCTCATAACATGGATCATATCACATCATTGAAGATTTTAATCAACCATAATTTTTTCTCTCAAATTTTCAAAAGCTTTTGCTTTATTAATAAAAATCAAACTTATCAAAGATTTTAATCTTTGTGGTGTTTATCAATTTATTTCACGTGGATTGTCAAAGACGAGTTCTTTGAAGGTTCGTCTGAATATAAATCATTTCAGTCGTGATTATTTTTACTATGCTTTTCATAGTTTAGGTGTGAATATCACAAACCCGTTGCTTGTTTCAAATGATCGGGATAACACAACGTTCTTTATTTTATTAATAGGTGTGGAAATTTATTCTTGATCTTCTGTATTTAATATTTTTCCATAAATTTATCTAGAATCTCACAAGTCAGGCCGACACAATAAATTCATCAAGTTGATATACATTGCACCTGAAATTTCTTGCACGAAAAACTACAATATATAATTTATATATATATATATATATATATATATATATATATATATATAAATATATTTATATATAAATTATCATTTTTTTGTAAAGTTTAATCTTAGTATAATATATTGATGTTTCTTTTCAATTTTAGTTTATTTTTCAATGAATGTGATGTGTGGCTTTGGATATTGTTGGTGAGATGTTAGTAATATTTGATGTCGCGTCATTATATCATAGGTGAAAAATAACTAAAAATAATAATTCATTATACTAAGACCAAATTTTGACGATTAACATAATCAAAAACAAAAAAACAAGCTAACTCATACGGGAAACTACATTTTTATTTATATACATTTACTTTTGTATGATTTGGTCATTTACGTTGTCAAATTTCAGTTTTATTCCAGTATGTCTCAATTGTTGAAAACTTTATTCTTTTTTTTTTTATCGAGAGTGTTGTTGTGACATTACACTTTAGCTCCACGTCGATGTCACATCAACATCTTGTCGTAAAAAATTGTGAAATAAATTCACATTCTAAAAACATATTTGAAAGGTTGTTGTTGATCATAAACGAACAAGAAATAAATTATCATGTGTATATAAGAAATTAGTGTTGTGCTCTGGTGTTGTCAACACCAGCACACAATATGCTGCGGAAATTAATTATTTAACACACACGTAAACTTTAATAACCAAAAAAAGATGAATTAAATTATGCACAAGTATGAATACTTGCACATTACCCCATGACAAAAATTCACTAGAAAATATGTAAATTGTTTACATACAAAAATACTGGTGAAATTAACAAAACAAAATTCTTTGACACTCCAAGAAATTAAAATGCATCAAAAACCCAAACCAAATATTAGATGCATAAAACAAAAATCGTATTGCTTAAAATCAAACGAAACCACTCTTCACCCAACACTTCACACAGTGTTGCTCTTGAGTGTCGTCAACACCAATCAGCAACATGTAAAGTATGTGAATCAATCACTTAAACGATTCACACTAAAAACTTCAACTCTGAACTCTATGTATGCTCAGAGAAACTCCAGCAGCTGCACACCATTCTTTTCTGAATATTTCGTATATATACTTCAACAATATCTTGACCTAATTATCTTCCCATAAAACATATCCTAAAAACATGGAAACAAGAGTTTATTAGGAATAGAATTCTATTTTAAATCAAAGATAATTTATATAAGGATAAAACCTTTAAATATAATATTTCCATATTATAAAATAACAAAATTAATTCGGAAATAATAATTTGAATCTCCTTTTTTTTGCATTTTTGGACACAACATCCCAAAAACGACACAAATGGTCATCTTCTCATTCAGTCTAGCTCCCCCTAAGCAAAAGAATATCCCCCTCTGAATAAATCAGTATCTCCCCCTGAGTAAGTGTTCATCATAGATTCTCATCATGAGTTAAACAAGTTAGCACAGTTTGTGAGATAGGTGTTGTTGACAGTGTTGTCAACACAAGTGTAAAACACTGAATCGAAAGAAAGTTTTATAACACCTGGAACCCAACCTGCACATTAACAAATTTATGCTTATTAACCCATTCATGCTCTGAACATTCAAAAAAGAGACAAAACCAACAAGGATAAAAACAAAAACTAAACCAATCAGTCATCGGTAGATTTATCTTCATCAGAATCAGTTGTTTTTGGTACTTCCCATTTGTGTATAGAATGAACTGCCATATCTAGGAGCTACCTGTACTCGGTAATCTGGTCTTCATTGTGTGTGATCAATTCCTTAGCATTCTGGATGTGCTTCAACCCAAAGTATATTTGAGCCTGCAAAACAAAAGGAGACACTAGAAGTTGTCCATGTGGTGTTGTGGTGGAGGAGGAAACGATGTTGTGAACATCAGTGGCAACACCAGCTACAGAACAAGGAAGATCTAATTTGTGATTTCCCTTGAAATAGGCTGGGCAATTTTCAGCGATTCTCCTATGTCTATCTAGTGTTCATCATCTTCCTTGACAAAGCCTTGCGACTCTAGAATTCCATAGATGAGAGATGTGAATGGGAGTCGAGTGGACTTCAGTCCACCTTCGGCAAACTATAAGATAGTCCGGAACGCTATTTTTCCAAAGTTAAATCCGCCACATGTTCCATGACATATAATATAAAGGCCTGCGGGCGTGTCACAACTATCGTATTGGAAGACAGCGTCCAATTTCTAATCATCGTCTTGTGGAGAACAAAGTAAAAAGACGTCAAATTTGCAACAGCAAGTCGGTGCGGTCAGACTAGAAATTTGGAGATGACACCACCAGTCGGCACGGTCGTGATGGCATCAATATCAGCAGGAGAAAGGTCTTCAACAGTAGAAGAATTCTGGTAGTATTCATTGATAATGTCAGGGAGAAATGGTAAATAGCATCCGAAACAAACACTCATCCGAACCGGACATAGTTCACATCTCCGAGAACCCATGCATTTGTTTAAAACCCATGCATTTGTTTAAATTGTTAAATCATTTATTTAATTTTAAAATGATTTTAGTGAAGCATGATTTATGAAATTTAATTATTTTAATTATTTATGTTTATGTGATGCACGTTAAAATGTTTTTTGAGTTTCATGTTTCAGGCGATTATTCGATCCGGGATCTGGGAAATGAGACCGACGACGATTTGTGTGATTTGTAAAATGTTTTATTTTATTTCAAGCCGAGAAGTTGTCATTTTAAATTATTTATTAAATTTTTAGCATTTTTAGCATTTTTAGTGCCTAATTTAATTTATTAGGTGATTTAAAGTTTTAAACTTTTAGAGTTTTTTACAATTGTGTATTTTGTTTTAATTAGGGGATTTTTGGTAAATTAGTGTGGATTAATGTTAAATAGCTTGTTAATTATTAATTAAGAAATTTTATTCCCCCTAATTATCTAAAACACACACACACTTATGCACACACACACACACACATTTTTTGTGTTTCATTTTCAGTTCTTTTTTTTTTTTTGAGTAAAACTTGGGGTCCTAAGAGTAGCAGAAGCGGCCCCCATCCTCTTCGATTCTTCTAGCAATTCTCGTCCATTTTTCTTCAAGAAATCGTGCTGCAATTCGTCCCGGATAAACCCTCTCATCTCACCGCTTCGGTATCGTTGTTTCATGAGTATATTCATCAAAGGCAAGTATATTCTTTTGTTATTGCATCGATCTTGTTATAGTATATGTTTTGAAACGATTTTAGATCAAAATTTTAGATCTCAAAAACGAGTTTGCTATCATTTCGAGTACTGTGAATTTTCGGTCGATTTTTTGGAAAGACTTTCAACATATTAAACATAGTAATTTTTTATACCTTTGATTTGATAGTAAATTCGTAATTTTTGGGCAAGAAAACAGTGAGTTATGATCATTTTGACTGCTCAAACTATGGCATTCTAAAATGTGTTCTTGATGTGTTCTTGAGATTGTTTGTTGCAGGCTTTGTTGGGAATCGTCGAGTGGTCATTGCTGTGTAGGTTGTGTCATGTGTTGGGATCAGTCATCTTTCGGTGTTTCGTTTCGAGTCGGTATGTGTTGGGTGGCATTAGAAGGCATAGGAAAGGGAATGGGTAGAAGATGGCTTTTTGGGGTTGAATTCGCACAGGACTCAAGTCGCAGCCCTGCACTAGGAGCGTTGAAGCGCTGTAGCTTTGCATCAGGCAGCGCCGCAGCCCTTCTTAGGCACCTGTCTGGTGCTGCAATGTTGCTCTTTAGCGCCTAGACGCTGCATCTGGCATTTTTCGGGCTCCGAGTTTAGGTGTTATTGCTTTCTTTGGGTGCTATTACGCCGTTACGTCCAAGCTTACTGAAGGTTAGTTTAGATGTTACAAAGTCTGATTGGGAAATGGTGAACTGTGTTTAAGCAAAGTCTATGTCTTTTCATTGCTTGAGAAATTTCTTTCTTCATGTCAAGATTGTTTCGGGATTCGTGTCATGGGGTAGTATGCTGATCAAATGTGGTGTAGTCCCGAGGGGTCTAGAAGGTTATAAGTTATTTAATTCTTTCGATGACGAGTTTTTTGGTACGTTTAAGTTATGAGATTCTAAGATGTTGGGATAAAGTACTAGTATGTATGTGCAGCAGGAGCACCAAGCGAGATCCAACGAATCCCTCGACACCATGTAAGTATGTTCGACGTGCAAAGAAAAATGTTTTATTTTTGAGGTATGCTCATTGTCTTGTGACCAAATATGAATGAGTTTGTATTCGGTGAACGTGGCCGGGGACCTCTCCACCCCGGTAAAGCATGACCAGGTTTAGATCGGGATTGGAAAGCAATAAAGCATGACCAGGGACCAATCCACCCTGTAACGCATGACCGGGGATCTCATGTATGTGGTAGTGGACATCTCTTGCCAGCCCAGTACTGTGGTTTAGTCTGATCAGGCGCATTATGTATGGGTCACTTTCTTTGAAACATATCTCTACGCAAAATGATGATGATGATGTTGCATGTTTAAGTATGTATGATACAAGAATGTTTATGAATTTATGGCACATCTATGTTTATGTAAGTACGTTCAAGTTTAAATTTGTACGCTCTACTTTAAAAAATCATGTGGTTTCATTATGTATTACTTGTTATTTCCAGTTTATAAATGTTGAGTTTTTAGGCTCACTAGACTTGATCGATGCAGGTGAGGACGAGGATGAGGAGACGAGGGGTAGGGACCAATGAGCCGGCTCGGACTGCACGGAGGCTAAACCCGAGGACCGCCTACGTTTTTAAGAACTTTATGCATGTTTCAAATACACTGATTTTTCACGAGAATGTTTACAATTTTTAAACGATTACCTTTTTGCAAACTCTGTTTGTAATTGTTTTTATTACAAATTAAATATTTTTAGATGAGCAGAATATGTTTATCGCAATCGGATGGTTTATTATTTATTCAAGAAAATTTTTATTTTCCGCAAATTTTTAAGTAGTTCAAAATACGATACATTGCAGTTGGTATCAGAGCGGTGTTCTTGTAAAGGGCTATGCCTATTGCCAGTTGCGAGAAGCTCACAAAGTCACACCTCAAGTCTATAAGTTTTAAATTCTTTCATGTAGTAAGCATCAAGTCTTGATTTCAGCATGTACATGTTTTAAGCTCGAATTACGTGCATCTTATGATATAGATATTATGTTCATGCATGTTGGGTTTACGTGTTGGGTAAATTTTGGAACAATATGCCTCCCAGACGTAGGATTTTGCGTGGAGCAGGCGATGAGGATAGAGAGGCTCAGGATGGGGAGAGGGTCACTCTATAACGCCCCAAATTCAACAACTGTCCTAACTATACCAAGACGAGTCTTTTCAGTATGCTTATGTCCTCACTCACACGCACCCTAGGAAACTTCCCAGGAGGTCACCAATCCCAGAATTGTCCCAAGTCAAACACACTTAACTTTGGAGTTCTTATGTGATGAGCTACTGAAAAGAAGATTCACCTTCGTGGTATGAGTAGTACATATCAATTCTTTTAAGTCCTCTTCAACTGTACAGTCCATTACATTGAAGAGTCTCGGAATCCCTCTCTTTCCGGTGTAAGATCGGTTCATTCATGTTCCTTCCGCCAAGAAGCCTACCAGGAGCCGCTCATTGTCCGTTCAACCTCATGGCACCGGCGATCACCCCTGCCCTCTTCGGCCCCAGGCCTCACATGCCCACCAGCTTCCGCTTGGTTCGTCCCCGAACTCACACCGTACTAAGAGAGGTCGGCTCTGATACCAACTGTAACACCCCAGATTCGACGAGTTTCCTCACTGTATCAAGACGAGTCTTTCCAGCGTGCTTATGTCGTCACTTACATGCACCCTGGGAAACTTTCCAGGAGGTCACCCATCCCAAAATTGCCCCAAGTCAAGTACGCTTAACTTTGGAGTTCTTATGTGATGAGCTACCGAAAAAAGATGCACCTTCTTGATATGAGTAGTACATATCAAATCTTTTAAGCCCTCTTCAATTGTACAGTCCATTACATTGAACAGTCTCGGAATCTCTCTCCTTCCGGTGTAAGATCGGTTCATTCATGTTCCCTCCACCTAGAAGCCTACCAGGAGCCGCTCATTGTCCGTGCAACCTCATGGCACCGGCGATCACCCCCCACCCTCTTCGGCCCCGAGCCTCACACACTCCTTCTCGTCCACCCCCATATATGCATGCTCAGATGCTTGCAGGGATGACTCAGTTCTTCGCACAGTTTGTGGGGAACAACGCCGCAGTAGATACAGGGGTGAGGCCCAGACCAGAGGTGGTTTATAACCTGTTCAGGAGAATGGAACTAAAGGAGTTCTCGGGACTACTGACTTGATGATAGCTGAGGGATGGATTAAGTCCATCGAGATAATCTTTGCTTTCATGGAGCTGCAGGATGCAGACAGGGTTAGGTGTGTCACTTTCATACCGATAGGAGACGCCTGGATGTGGTGGGAGATCGCATCTCTGTCAATGAACTTGCAAACACTGACTTGGGCTGGTTTCAAGGAGCTTTTCTACTCCAAGTACTTCACTGAGGAAGTACGCTCTCGCTTGACCAGGGAGTTTATGACGTTACGACAGGGAGAAAACAGTGTGACAGAATTTGTTAGGAAGTTTGAGAGGGGATGTCACTTTGTGCCCCTGATTGCGAATGATGCCCGGGAGCAGGTGAGGCATTTGATTGACAGGTTACGGCTGATCTTGCGCCGTGATGTGAGAGTTGCTAGTCATACTACTTATGTTGTTTCCGTGTCGGGAGCCTTTATGGCAGAGCAGGATCAGAGAGGTATTGAGCACGCCAGGCAGGGCAAGAGGCCCTATCAGGTACCTCAGCAGCAGCAGCAGCAGCCTCAGTTTAAGAGGTCTTTCCCAGGACAGCAAGGGAAGAGGCCGTTTCAGGGACCGCCGAAAGGCAGGGGTCCTATTCCGCAGAAGAAGGTTCTTCAGAGGCCCGGTGAGCACCCAGTATGCCCGAAGTGCCATCGCCAGCATGCGGGAGAGTTTTTATGGGGATTGGGCAAATTCTTCAAGTATGGAGCCAGCGATCATATGCTGAAGGGCTGCCTGCAGTGGAGGCAGCTGACCCAGGGGAGAGTGTTCTCCATGCAGACAGAGGAGGCGAACCCAAACACAACCCTGTTGACTGATAACTTATTTAATTCAGCACCGTATTGCTTTTTCTATGCATGTTTCAAAATTGATTTGGGATTATTAGTGTGCTAGTTGGTATTTTTTTGGGGACTTGTGTAGAGATTTTCTACAATGCTTGAGGTTAATATTAGCATTTTGGGATATAAATTTTGCTGGAGGCAGAGCCTGGACGATTCTCTTCAAATTCTTGACCATTTCTTGGTCCTGCTCATCATCAGACTCCTGCTCTACTTTCTTCCGATTCTTTCCTCCTTTATATTTTCTAGGATGTCAGCTACTGTTTTTTCATCATAAGAGGAGGCAGACATATTAATTGGCCCTGTTGAAAATTAACTTGAGGGCTTCTCGGCAAAAACTGTTTTCGGGTGAGCCACCAGTACAAAATCTTTATCATTAGAATCATCCCCAAAAGAGAAATCAAGGTCCAAAACATTTGTAGTGAAAAAAGAGACTGAGGTTTCTCCGCTGGAGAAAAATCAGGATCATACACTACTTGTCATTTGGAGCGCCTTGGCAGAGGATGAGGGTGAAATGCCCTCCGCGGAGCTTCATAATTCGGTGGACTTTCTATATCAATTACATTAGCCGATTCGCCTGGAGTGATGGTTTATAGTGGGATGGCCTCCAGAGCAACAACCGCCATATGTAGCAGATTCTCAATGGGCAATACTGTTGGTGGTGTTGAGGGTGGTGTTTCCACACCGGTTGGAACACCACGGCTAGCAGCTATCTCACTTCGAATATCCAATGGGTTGAATTGAATGTCAGCCATCTGTAAGACTAAGAAAGAACAAAAGAGAGAGTTAACACAAAGGAATTACAAAGAAAGTGCGATTATGCGAAGGAGATAGGAGCAAAATCGTGAATCGGTAAATTAATTTCGATGTACACACTTTCAGCATAAATAATCAAATTGTAAAATAGTAAAAAAATCGTAATTATCGCACTGCCGTAACAGACGACCCATGACCCAATGGTAATATTTCTTAAATTAACCCAAAACACTAATCACATTTTTACCCTTAAATCAAACGGTAAAATTGATTCAAACTTGTGTTGCGACTATTCCAAAAGATTGTCCAATTAAAACCTACGTCGATTATAACCCACTAACACAAACAGTCACATAAATTCAAAATATGGGTAATTAAGGTTTTCATCAACCGTCATAGGTTAAGTACTGATATGTCACTGCACATGATGAATTCTCGGAAAATATCAATATACATGTTCTAAATATGCCTCCAATATGATGAATTATCGAAATGTCTGGTAGTGTATAAATTGTGCTCTGTCGGAAATTGGTATTGGCAACACGACCATGCAACACCACTGGTTATTAGTTAATACTTCCACAAAAATATTTTGGTTTAGACATGGTAGCTCCCACACTATAAGAATGGTCTTCGAACGACTCCTCTAGATAGCTTTTTCTATCGCTATTTTGACTTAGAAGTGATAGCTCCCACACTAGAAGAATGACATTCAAAGGACTCATCTAGGTAGTTTTTTACATTTTTTACTCATCTGATTGTTTTTATTTTCTTCATCTTTTTGTTTTTTCGCCAAGCTGCTCAAGTTTTTCAAGTCACCAAGTTCATATTGGACATGATCAAGAAGATATTAAGATTCCTCAATTATTTGATGATTTAGATTGACCATAAATTACCTAAAAAACTTGATCGGAAGATTGATCTTTGTCAGGGTGCACACTAGGAGATTTCCACCACTGTATGATTATGCATGATACCTAGTATCCTAAAAATAAACATGCATGAATGGTGTTGTCATCCGTGTTGGCAACACAAATGACAACATGAGTGTGTGATTATTAAACACATATGCTGAGAGACTTCCGAAGATTAGAAATCTTTCAAAGTTCAAATATTTCGTGAATATATCAGCCAGTTGGTTTTCAGTCCTAACAAATTCTAGTCGAATTATGCATTTTTCAACAAAATCTCTAATAAAGTGATGTCTTATGTCTATGTGCTTTATTCGAGAGTGTTGAACAAGATTCTTAGAATTTTCTATAGCACTGGTATTGTCACAATATACGATCACGATGTCACTGTAAAAACCATAATTCTCAATAATTTGATTCATCCAGACAAGATTTGTGCAGCAACTAGCAACTGCTACATATTCATACTCAGCTGTGGATAGGGACACACAATTTCGTTTATTACTATACCAAGACACAAGGTTATTCCCTAGGTAAAAAACCCACCCGATGTGCTCTTTCTATCATCTAGGTCTTCGGCCCAGCCGGCATCAGAAAAACTTACCAAATTTGTGTTTCTCTTGTGTGTACCACAACCCTAACTCTAGTGTACCTGAAATGTATCTAATTATGCGTTTCAAAACTTTTAGGTGTGATATTTTTGGATTTGCTTGGTACGTAGCACACAAACAGACACTAAACATAATATCTGTGCATGTAGTAGTTAAGTACAGAAGACTACCGATGATGCTGTGGTACATGGTATTATCAACACCGTCGGCAACATCATCTTTAAACAGTTTTCACTTGACTCCATGGGAGTTTTCATACGCTTAGAATTATCATTTAAGATCTTTTTAACCGAATTTTTAGTATACTTGGATTGACACATAAATATACCATCATGCAGTTGTTTTACTTGAAATCCAAGGAATAAATTTAACTCTCCTACCATGCTTATTTGAAATTTTGATGACATGCACTCAACAAAGTGACATGCACTCAAGAAAGTTATCAAAAAGTTTTACGATGAAACACCAAAGATAATATCGTCTACATAAACTTGGCCAATCAAAATATCATGTTTCAATTTTAAATAAAGAGTGTTTTATAAACCTCACTTCGCTTAAATCCCAAGTTGATTAAATAGTCTGCCAACCTACCATACCATATTGTGGAGCCTGTTTCAGTCAATATAAAGCCTTCTTCAGCTTGTACACATAGTCCATGTGATGTGGATCCTCAAATCCTTTTGGTTGACTTACATATGCTTCTTAATTTTAAAATTTAATTTAAAAAAGCACTCTTTATGTCACATTGATACAATTTGATATGAATAGAAAAAGTCAGTCTGACTCAATTAGGGCTACATGAGTGAATATTTCATCAAAGTCCACCCTCTCAACCTGTGTATGTCCTTGAGCTATCAAACGAGCTTTGTTTCGAACAATGTTACCGGATTCATCTATTATATTTTTGAAAATCCATTTTGTTCTAATAGCATTGGTATTCAATGGTTTAGGAAGTAAATCCCATACATCATTGCGTACAAATTGTTCAAGTTCTTAATGAATTGAATTGACTCGGATTTGTCTTTTAGTGCATCGTTAATGTTCTTAGGTATAATGTGAGATACAAAACAAGGGTGACTTACCTGAGAAAATGTGGAGCTCATGCAGATTAAACCAATCATTTTGTGGTAGTCCACTTTTTCCTTCTTTCTTGTTTGAACATCATCATGCACCTCACCAATTATTTGCGATGATGGGTGGTTCTTTTGAATCTAGCTTGGAATATCCTTTCCTTCATTATTGAACTCATCATCATTGTCATCATTCTCTAGTGTTTCTGTTCGACTCAGTGGTGGTGATGTGATGTGTGTTGCCTCACTGGTCTCAACACCATTTCTGGTCAGTGGCTCACTTACATCCAGCTCTCTTTCACTATCATCCTCCTTGGTTTTTCCTGTCAGATCTGCAAAATCATAAAAAAAAACATTAATTGACTCAATAGTTGTCCTAGTTCTCAGATTAAACACCCGATAAGCCCGACTATTCATTGAATATCCAAGAGTTAGGCATTTATCACTTTTGGAATCGAATTGTGCGAGATGATCTCGATAATTTAAAACGTAGCAAACACAACCAAATATATGAAAGTATTTAAGGTTTGGTTTCCTTCCCATAATGATTTCATAAGATGTCATAGTAGATCCATTCCTTAAAAATACGCGGTTTAAAATGTGACATGCAGTATTTAAAGCTTCGGCCCAAAGCATTTTGACACATTTTTGGAACTTAGCATGACCCGAGCCATTTCTTGAAGGGTTCGATTTTTCTTTCAGGTATGTTGTTTTGTTGAAGGTCTTCGGAGCTGAAAATTCATGAGTGATACATTTATTATCGCACAAAGAAGTAAAATGATAATTTTTGAACTCCTTACCATGATCATTTTTTTATTTTTACCAACCACATTTCATGTAAATTGGTTATTCTAGCATGCAATTTCTTAAAAACATCAAAAGTATCAGATTTTTCTCTAAGGAAACTTAACCAAGTAAAATGAGAAAAATTATCAACACAAACAAACGAATATTTCTTACCACCCAAGCTCTCAACATCCATAAGACCCATTAGATCCATGTGCAAGAGTTCAAGATACCGTGTTATCCCAAAGTGTTGCAACACCGAGTGCGCAACACGGGTTTGCTTACCTTTCTGACACGGTCCACAGACATATGTATTAACTGAACTCAAATTGGGCATACCTCATACAACATCAAACTTACACAGATTCTTCAAGGTCTTGAAGTTACATGTCCCAATTTTTGATGCCATAGGTCCAAATCACTTACCTTGGCACCACGGCAATCATCACCTTCTATCAATTGATAGCATCTGTCAGTAGATCGAGCACATGACATTACACAAATATTGGCATCATTAAAAACTTTACAATTATTTTTACTGAACCTAACATACAAATCATTATCACAGAGTAGACCTATGTTTATTAAGTTTGAATTAAATACTTCAACGTGTAGAACATTGTGAAGTTCAGAAAGTCCATCAACATTCAAGGTCCTTTTACCTACAATTCTTCCTTTAGCACCACCACCAAGGTTACACGCCCACTTTTTACTTCAACATAATCTGTGAGGTGTTGTTTAGATCCGGTTATGTGGCGTGAGCACCCACTGTCAAAGTATCACACACATTCAATGTTAGTTTTTAAAGAAATATAAATGACATTGTATCGAATATGTAATGCCCGGTTACTCGTACAAATGATAATAAGGCGTTTATGTCATTTATTATATAGTTATTTAGCTCATTATGTTTTACATGTTGATTGAGGTATTGATATTGAGATTGAATATGATTTCTATATTGTCCATGGTGTATTGAGAGTGAATATGTGTCTAAATAATGATACTAAGATGTGTAGGTAAAAGTAGTGTAATTAAGTTGATAGGTAATGAGATGAAAATACGACAGTTCTTACGTGTTTTAGCATAAAGATTTGGATATTGATCCAAATTGTGTGAGGCCACAACCATTAGAAACCTAAGATATAAGTTACAACTTTTATGTTTTGGGTTTTGTCCAAATCATTGAGAAAGACAAGCGAAAATTGCCCCGAAATGTGTCGTGTGCATCGTCATTCCTTCACCGACACATGTTGAGAGAATAAGCATAAATTTTGACTAAAACCTCCAAATTACATGAAACCGATTGGAGATTTAAGCCATGACATAGAGCTACAACTTTCATGTTTACTATTTTTTCAAATTATGAAAGGAAGAGAGGATTTTAGAGCGATCTTTGATGAAACAGAATGTCAGCCCGAGAGCCTTTATACAATATTTTCCCGAAAGTTGCTCGCCCGAGCACCGATGCACAAATATTTTAAAGCTTAAGGCCGAGATTTCTGCGCCCGGGCGGTAAAAGATGTCCGCCCGAGCGCCGCCTCATCTATAAAAGATAAGTTTCGACTTTTCAAAGCATCTCAACCCTTTCTCCACTTCTTCCTCAGCAAGAACACGAAGGAAAACAAGAATTATTCCTCCCATAAGCTCCCTTATTCATTTTATTCATCATTTTGAAGTTAGAAATTAGTTTTCAATCACAAGAACTTTCTAAGGTGTAAGTTTTCTTCTCTTTTAGTTTTCTACATGTAGAGGGGTAACTTTCACTTAGTATAAACAATAGTAACTGAATTATTGATGTATTTGACAGTATAGGAACGAGAAACATAGTCTCAAACCAGTATTCGTACGATTGGACTGTAAGTTGGCATGTTTTTAAAGTAATACATGAGTAATATGAGGATTTCAAATGCTTCTCATTGACTATTGTTATATGTACATTGTTAGTATGTTTATTGATGAAAACATAGCACCATATTCCATTGTTATGTATTAAATATGAAAGGAACTCATGAATATTGAAGATGAGTGCTATGTCATGAACATGAAAGGAAAAAGACTGATTTTTACATGATATAGAGCTTGTTGACATCATGGGTGGTTTTAAGTCCACCAAACCTATTGGCCAATATATGTTCATGGGGCGTGGGGTTGCCAAAGGTGCTCCTGATATGAATATATGCTATGGTATGACATGGTTTAAAGATTCATTGTTGATCACGAATTGATATGTATGTTTCTTCTACGCATATTGATACGTACAAGTGCCAACTTATTGAGTTTTATAAACTCACGTTGCTCACGTATTACAAGATCAGGTAAAGGAGAGACATAGGATGCCGGTTCGCCAATGGATGCTTGTGACATGCCTTACCTCGACAATAACCTGTACGTCTTATTGTATAGCTTCCGCATATGTATTATAGTGAATTAAATGTCAGGGTTTGAAACAAGTTCCACGATATGTATGATGATACAATGTATGTTTGTATATGAGAATATGTTTATAAATGTGTATATATGGTATTGTTTGAGTTTTTTCTTAGACAAAATGTAGGGACATCATGCCAAAATCTTTTTATAAACCGTTAAAGTGATGCCCCTTGTTTGAATTACTTCATAATATAGATATATCATTCAAATCCTATTTTAATTATGATAATCATGTCAAGTATAGAGTAAGGGTGTGACAGAATAACAGTTTTGGGTACCAATACTTTCCTTGTGGAAGAATTTTTTACTGCATTGTTGTGCTTGGTGTTCTGGAACACCTTAGGGAACACCCGATTTGATTGCCAATTCAAGTAGTCATCTCTTAGTTTGTAGCAGAAGGGCTTGATGTACCCAAGTTTATTGCAGTATTGGCAGAAAAACTGTCGCTTTCTTTACTTTGGTTTAGAAATTGACACCGGCTTCTTGGTTTGTAACATCTTCACAGGAGGATCAACCATTAAAGGGACCAAAACGGAAAACACAGTGGATTTTGATCAGGAGTTGGAAAATTCACCATGTTCATATACGCTTTCAACATAGCCAAGACCAGCTCTGCTATCCTTTCACATTGTTAGCATTGAGTCAAGCTTTGATGAACTTGAGTTGAATTTTGCAAGAGTTTTTGAGGACTTCTCAAGATCATCCTTGACTTTGCAAAGTTCGATGTCCTTTTTGCTTAATAAGATTTCAAGTCGAGACAAAATTCATTTTATTCAGTATTTTCTTTTTAAAGTATCGAATTTGTCTCCTTTCTTTTGAACCAATCATCATATAGCACTTCATACATCATCTAGACAATTTCTATAGTGAGCTCTTCTTGGTCAGATTCCTGGATCTCTTCAATGTCTGAGTTCCCAAGAGATTTGGCATTAAGACACAGTGACTTTGAGATGATTTTGCGGCCCGGTGTGGCAACACCAAGTAGATTGACTTGTAGTTGGTGTATATTCTTCAAAATGGTAGACAAAGAGGTTAAATCATCTCCTTTACTGGATTCAAGTTCTTCATCAGAATCTTCTTCACTCAAGGAAAGTGTCATGCTTTTATTTTTTCTAAGTCGATTGGCACACTCATTTGCATTATGTCCATATCCAGAACATTATATGTACTGTATGAAATCCAATCTTTTAGTTTCTGGTAGAGCTATCACTTCATTACTCTATTTAAAATGAAATTGAGCAGTTGTATGCAATTTATTTTTGTCAAAAGGGCGAAAAGATGGTTTCGGTGGTTGCATATTTTCTTCTTGTCTCTCATCCTCTTCAAGTAATCACCAAAATTCTTAGTAATCAAGGTGATTGACTCAAATCGTTCTGGAAGGGATCTCAATACCTTGGTGACATGCCTTTCATTAGACAAATGGTCACGGAGACCAAAAGCTTCATTAGCTATGTCCCAAAGTCTTGGATTATACTCAACAATGGTCTCATTTTCTTCCATCCCGAGGCTCTCAAATTTGGAGGTGAACATCCTCAGTTTAGTTCTACGAACATTTTCTGATCCTTCACAATGTTTTTTGAGAACGTCCCAAGCGTCTTTGGCATATGTGCAATTGGTAATAAGGCTGAACATGTTGACATCAACAAAGATAAAGATGACATTGAGTGCTTTCATCTGAAATTTGAGAACATTAGACCATGTACTCTCTAGTTTAACTCGGATGTCACCATCTGCATCAACAATTCTAGTTGGTGACCAATCATCTAGAACTCGTTACCAAGCTCTTAGCTCGATGGATTTTATGTACGTCCCCATCTCGACTTTACAAAACGCATAATTCGATCCAACAAAGACCGGTGGTCTAAAGGCAACATTTGAAGCCAATGCGTCCATTTAGCTATCGTTATGTTTTTTGTAAAAACATTAGTAAACCAGAATCAATCACTTAATATATCAAGAGTTGGCTCTGATACAACTTGAAATGATGTTGTTTATAAACGAACAGGAAATAAATTATGATGTGTGTATATTGTGCTCTGGTGTTGTCAACACCAGCACACAACATGCAGCGGAAATTAATTATTTAACACACATAAACTTTAATAACCAGAAAAAAATGAATTAAATTATGTACAAGTACGAATACTTGCACAATACCTCATGACAAAAATTCACTAGAAAATATGTAAATTTTTTACACAAAACAATATTAGTGAAATTAGAACAATCAAATTCCTTGACACTCCAAGGAATTAAAATACATCAAAAACCCAAACCAAATACTACATGCATAAAACAAAAATCATATCGCTTAAAACAAATGAAACCACTCTTCACCTAACACTTCACGCAGTGTTGTTCTTGAGTGCCATCAACACCAATCAGCAACACAGAAAGTATGTGAATCAATCACACAAACTCTTCACACGAAAAATTGAACTCTAAACTCTATTTATACTCAGAGAAACTCCAGCAGCTGGACACCGTTCATTTCTGAATATTCCATATATATACTTCAACAATATCTTGACCTAATTATCTTCTCATAAAACCAATCCTACAAACATGGAAATAAGAGTTTATTAGGAATATAACTCTATTTTAAACTAAAAATAACTTATCTAAAGATAAATACCAACGATACATTATCTAAAGATAAGTACCAAAAATAAATTATTCGATCAAGTCAAATTAGTCCAGAATTACAAAACATTTAAATATAATATTTTCATATTATAAAATAACAAAATTAATTCGGAATACAATATTCCTTTCAATATTATTTAGCAATCAAGTTCCGAACTTGGATGAGGATAGTTTTTGAGTTTGGATAAGGTTTCCAATCTTATATCGATCTGTTTATTGTTCTATATGGAGCATTATTGAGTAAAATTCCGAGTTATGATCGGTTCATGTGTGGTTCTCGAATATACGTAAAAGATTAGTGGTTGAATGTGAACATAATTTGAGGATTGAATTTATATATAGAATTCATGATATAGACATTTGATATGGACACTTGGGAGGGATTGTTTCGAGTAAAAACATGTGAGGAAGATTAATGACCAATTTCAAATAAATTTTTAAGTGGCATCACTATGTAAAATCATATTTGTTTTTCCGAAGGACCCCAAAATTTGGGTTTATGGAGTAACCCTTTGTATTTTTACTTTTTAGAGGTGAAATTATATTTATTTTTAAATAAATATATAATTTAAATTATTTTATTTAATAATTGTGTATAAATTAAATTTGTTTGTTTGAATGGATCAATGGCCATCTCTCTCCAATTGATTTGCTGTGTCATGGGACTTTTCAGGCACTTATCTTTGGTCACCTTCTAAGCAATTGCTAGGAAATATGAAAATGTTAGAAACTGCCGCACCACTACAGAAATCACATAAAATCTACGAAGGAGAAGTTTGATTTGTTTTTTTTTTTAGTTATTGTAAGAAATTTTTTTTTTTATAACAAATATCACGTTGAAGTTGCTCCAAAAATTAATAATTACGTTGCTTTGGTTTCGATTTAGAGTAGGTCTCTTGTGAGATGTTCTCATAAATCTTTATCTATGATACTTGTCAACCATACCGATATTCAGAATAAAAAGTAATACCTCTTAGCTTAAAAGTAATATTTTTTCATGGATGACTCAAATAAGAGATCGTTCTCACAAAATACGATCCGTGAGACCGTTTCATACGGTTTTTGCCTTCGATTTAATAAATATTTTTTTTATACTAAGTCGATAACATGGAATATAATATAATTAATAAAGTAAGGAAAATTCCCAAAAATATTATGAATTCCTTTAGATAGAGTTTTGAATTTATAATAGTAAAACTTTGGTATTGTTCGATGAATTTGTTTTTTTCACACTTAGTTCAATATTCATCAAGAGTGCTAAGATGATGTTGGATATTATTAACATAATGATAATATTGTTGACACGTATGATATCATGTCAATATCCAGATAAATCGTGAAAAAAATAATTTATTGCACTAATATAAAATTTTAATTTATTAGAATATCAAAACTCTGTGTATGAAAGAACTTGTGAGATAAATTTTAGAAATTTTCCTAATATTTAAAATTAGCATGTTTGTGTGTGTTATTAAAAATGAGCAAGCGAAGATTCGATTGTAACAAACTCATCTCTGACTCAAATAATTAAGAAAAAAGAAAAAAAGAAGAAGAATAGGAATAAGAGATCGGGTTGACCTGACTCCGGTTGACCACACTCCGGTTGACTCCATCTATGTCTTTTGGTTAAACACGGCTTTGCTAGATTTTTCTGGACACTTGAACAGCTCTTATTATTTCAAATATACAATTTCTAGATTCATATAGTAAAGTATTTGCTTTCATCGATTGTGAAATTTATATTATCAAACAAATAAATATTCCTAGACCAATCATTTTTTAATAACTATAAGTTATTAAATTTTATTATTGCCTAATTGTGTCTGTTTCTTAAGCCACAACAGTAATAAAAAGACATAATTTTCAAGAATTTTTCAGGAAGATAAAAACAAATGAAATGTCAAAATGTAATGGCATTCAAATAATTTTATCGTACGAGGTATATATTTTAAAGATCATTTAAATTTATGACATTCTTTACATTTATTCTAAAAAATAACTTTTATAAAATAAAACTCATCGTATGTCAATTGAAGAAAAAAAAAACAAAAAGATGCCTAATATTCCTTCAATTAATTGTCTATTGAACACAAATGTTGCATGCTTTTGGTACAGAATAAGAAACCATAGCAACAAAATAAAACCTTTCTTTTGAGATTTATTTAGTAGCATGGATATATATACATCGATTTAATTTGCAGAAAACCCAACAATTTCTTCCAAAAGTGCCTTCACCTTGTACTGCTCATTTCTCATGAGCAAACATAGGATAAATTTGTATAATCTAGTTTTCGAAACATTTTTTTGTCAATAAAAAAATAATTAACTTATTTAATATTCTATCTTATAATATTATTGATCGTAGATAAATTTTTATTAACTTGAACTTCAATAAATTTATTTATACTTAAAAAACTGTTAATAGTATGATTAAAAAATATCTTATAAACAATACAATTGTTTGAAAATAAAGTATTCATTTTTTTTCAAACATTGTAGCATATTCAAAAATAGTTGAGGTGATATACAATATTGCACAAGCTTGTTAATTGACTAACTCTTTAACTTATCTAAACTCAACAAATACCCAAAGTGTAAGTAATCGTCGAGTGCTCCAACCCTCGGAAAGGAACTTCAAGAAAAAGGGTCCATGCTCTACCATCGCTTTTTTTACCAAATCCATTGATCAAGCAGTTGTAGCTTGTTATATCAGGATTTAGGCCCTCACTTCTTAGTGAATCAAATATCCTTCTCGCTTCACTTATTTTCCCCTGCAAACACTATCCATCTATGAATGCATATATGTAACAATTTTAGGGCGAATATTTCTTTGCTTCATTGTATCCAACATATCTTCAGCCTCTATTGCCATTCCTTCCTTGCATAGCACATGCATCAACAATAGTACTACAAGTAATCATAGATCTTGTGAGCCGCCATCTCAACCGGTATGCCTTTCACCTCTTTCCATCTGCCAAAACCGTGTAAGCGATGGATCATCGAATTGTACATGATAATATCGGGAATAGGCAAGAGCTGAAGAACATCATCAATGATTCCATCTTTGCATAAAGAGTCATTATCATGTTATAAGCATGCAATAACGTCAGGTTTCAAGCTTCCTTTTTCGACAATCCTAAGAAAATCACAGGCCACTGGAGTGTGACCGGCTTTGCAATGCCCATCTATCAAAATATTAATCATAAATACAAATGTACTAGATTTTACTTAGCCCGAAAATTTATTGGTAAAAATTTATAAATACGGGATGCCTGAGCCAAGGTCTCAAGTTGGATTTCGTTTTCATTGCATGCGCTTTCAATCCTATTCTATTCCTTGCGGGTATCCTTCCATCCTAAACCAATTATCAGCTGCAGCGATTTGTTGGGGTCTATGGGAAGCTCTTAGGGAAAGATTTGGATTTCAAAATTTTTTGCCCTGAAGTATTAAACACACTCCTCTTTATCCAATTAAAATAGAACTCAAATGCCAAAATTAATATATGTTTAATATCAATAAATGATTGAATCAATAACTCAATATTCCCCGTCCAAGCAACTTTTAACACTTCAATTTTTATTTTAAAGCAAATTTTCAAAACAAAAAAATATGAATCGAGTTTTCTAAAAACACAACCAAATGGAACTAATTTCTGGGGTTTTATTTGATTCTCCACACAAATGTTACTTGCATTTTGGTACAAACTCAGGAATCATATAAAGAAAATATTTTTTCCAACCTTCCTCCTGAGATTTATCAAGTAACATGGATATCGCAGTTGAATCTGCTGAAAATCCCATATTAACCATTTCATCCAAGAGTGGCCTCACCTTGTAAGTTGTAATGCTCATTTCTTATAAGCAAACCTTGGATGAAAACATAATATGTGGCACTGTCAAGTAAGCATCCACTCCTTTTCATTTCCGAAAACAAATGATCGGCCTCTTTCGTGAATCCTTCTTCGCAAAGAGCACCTATTAATATGCTACGTATAATCATGGTTCGCAATCGCGGTCACGGAGCTCATCGCGGAAGTCACCGTTCCAGTTTTGATGACATTTCACAGAATGGTCACGGCGCGGATATTTTTTAAAAATTAATATAAATTGAAAATTTTGAAAAAATATTTAAAAATAGGTAAATCAAAATAAATATAATTTAAATTGTGAAGATCCGATTTTTCCTTTACATATAATTAATTAATTGTAAGGAAAATTTAGCATAAGATCTTGTTTTGTATTAAATAAGATTTACATGTTGGAGAATATTTTATATGGGATATGTGAGGATACTCTTGGAGATACAATATTAAATTGATATGTTATGTATGGGCATGCAATTTTCGAAATATGGGGAGAATATTTGCAAGTTTGGTGTGTGATACAAGCTACAAGAAAATTGGGAAGTAAATCCCTTCACTTGGCCACCATATTTTCGAGATTTGGAAAGAAAATTAGAGTCAAATATTGAGAGATTTGAAGCAACTTTTGGTAAGGATTTAGCCACCAAATTTAGCTTAACCCTCTCCCCTATAAATAGTGCATCATACCTAGCCATTCATCACACTTAAAATTAGAAAATTCCCTGCTGAAATCTCGGAATTCAGTAGCATTTCCTAGCCAAACTCTGTCGAAATCTTCCAAGAAAAATCGAGCCGTAGTACCGCCGAGTGAAGAACAAGGAACGATCCACTTCCCGAAGCCGAGCACCCACGTTTTAGCATCAATAATTATTGTAAGTGGGCTGTTTTAAATGCTTGAACTTTCGGTTTTATGTGTATGAAAATTTCGGTTTTTATATGTTCCGTTTTTAAAGATTCGGTCGAGCTCCGTCTCTCGTCTATACGTTTTTACGAAATTTTGGTACGTTATGTTTGACACTGTGAGGACTCCCTGAAAATGGGTGGAATTCCAACATATGGCCCTTAACAGTGGGATTGAACTGTTTTATGGCCTCGCCCCCTTAGAGGATTAAAACTTAGGGACTGACGTCAGTAAACCGTTAAAGGTGAAAAATCGCAGTGTTATTATGTTATGGAATTTACGTTACGATTATGAAAAGCATGATGTACGTTTATGGTATGTTTCGAAAATGTTATTAAATTGGTTATGTTGTGTTCAAAGTCCCCCATTTACTGAGTATTCCCAAATACTCACCCCCCTTACAACCCTTCCCCAGATAAATCCGAAGAACAGGTTGAAGAAGAAGAATCTGAACAATTTTGGGAATGGTGAATTTTGCGATTTATTTTAGTCAAGTTATTTCTTTTTGAATTTTAGTAATTTCAGTTTTATGTTAGACGCTTCCGCAGATTTATTTTAATTTAGTTGTAAAGACAGTTGTTTTTTTTGAGAAATTATGAAATAAACTGGTTTTCGGTTTATACTGTGCTACGAGGCTGGTTGTTTTTAATTGTGTGATTGATAAACAACGCCGATGTCGACTAACCCCGGTCTCGGGGCGTGACATTTAAGTGGTATCAGAGCCACCAGGTTCATAATCCGAGTGGGAAAAAAAAATCTAGTTTAAAAAAAAAAACGAATTTCAAAAAAAAAATTATTTTTCGGAAAATTTTCGGCCAAACAAGGCCTTAGCGCGCGCCGCCGCGTTTCCTCCGATTCCGGCCGCTTCCGGTATTCGTTCTTCGATCGGCGAACAGTTCCAGAATTGCCTCGACGAGCCGAACAAAAGCCCTCAAAAATTTCAGATTTCGCATTCGGATGCAACGGGAATTTCAGATCTACGGATTTGGCGTATGAACCCTAACCCGAAAATTATTTTGTCCAATTACCCTACTAATCCTACTCCGATTTTCAATTAATTTTACCCAAACAATATACGATCCATGGGTAACTTTTCCAAACAATCAATTTCGAGTTCGGATCAACCAATCGGGAACGCCCAATTTCGAGTGAGTCAACCGATTTCTCGCGAGTTCCGGCCAAATTAGGTAGCTTTCCGACCGATTCTGGCCGTGCCACCACTGGTTCCGTGATCCTGACCCATTCACCAACACACGCCTTTGCTCCGACCTTACCACGGCGAGTCAACCCGACGAGTCAACTCGGCCGAGTCAACGATTCAACCCGCCAACATTATCCTTCTATTTTTGGAAATTTTCGAAAATTTTAATTTTCAGTACCTTACTTTATCCTGACATTTTATCATGTCCTATTTTTTTTATATTCTGAGCATTTCTTTTTTATTGTTTCCAGGAAATGGAGAGATATCGGATTAGAGTGTTTTAGTGAACCGTTCTTAGTAGTTAATTTCCATTGTCGCTACGTTTTTCTATTCAGTACATTCATTTCATTAGATTGGTCAAATACTTTTAATTCATTTGGATTGGTCATGTTCATTTATTTTCCTGCTTGAGAAATCAATAAAATATTTTATTTGTTACATTGATTTTAATTTACTTCTACGCAATCTGTTGCATAAATCCTACTCGTACAAATTCTTAGAACTAGCGATTATAGGAAATGGCCGGCAGACCCCCGAGGTAGAACCGCAACCCGCGTTACGCTAACGCCAACCGTGAAGGCGGACAGGAGAACGAGCAAGGAAACAGACCCCCGCCTGCAGTCAACTTAAGCCGAGCTGATCTTATGGTCATTGCCACCATTGTGGCAACCACACTGCAAGGGTTGGGAAACCAGAACGTCAATCAGCAGCCCCCACCTCCACCACAGCATGGAATCAAATTCCACTATGAGTCACTCCGCAAGAATAGGTGTCCAGCTTTCAGTGGAGCCGCTGACCCTGAAGTTAGCCAGAGTTGGCTGAAAGGTGTAGAAACTCAACATCGCCTATTGGAAGTTTCCGAGGCACTGAAAGTGGACGTGACTGTGCCGTTCCTGGAAGATCGAGCAGGAAAATGGTGGGAAGCAATCTCGCCAGCCATGACAGCTGCAGGACCAATGACTTGGCAGCGATTTCGAGAAGCCTTTCTGAAACAGTATTATCCAGCCGAGGTCAGACTGCAGAAGCTGAGTGAGTTTGAAAACTTCACTCAAACTCCGGATATGTCAGTTGTAGAATACACCTCCCAGTTCAACGCCTTAGGATCTTATGCTCCGGCAATCATTGCGGACGAAGTTCTAAAATTACACCGCTTCAAAAAGGGTTTGAACAGCAGAATACAGTCGGCTTTGGCAGTCTACCAACCTGCGAACTTCTCAGACTTGATGGGCGCAGCTATCCGAGCTGAAACTGATATCCAGCGCAGAGAGAAGGAGATTAGGAACAAAAGGCCTATGAATGATCAGTCCTCTCATGGCAGTCAGTCGTTCAAGAAACCAAACCATTCCGGTGAACCATCTAAAGAAACTTCGCCTGCCTCAGGCTACCAAGCCATTAAGCCTTGCCCAACTTGCCACTTACGACACCTGGGAGAATGTCGTAGAGCCAGCGGCGTCTGCTTTGCATGCAAAAAACCAGGACATCGTATGGCAGATTGTCCAGCCGCCAGCAACAAAACAACTGGACCAGGTAAAGGAGACGGGTCAAGCCCAGGGCCGAATGCCAACAAACCACGGGAGAACAAACCAAATGCCAGGGTGTTTGCCATGACACAGGAGGAGGCAGATGATGCAAACGATGTGGTGTCAGGTACCATATTTTTCAGCAAGTGCCTGCTTATGTGTTATTTGACTGTGGCGCTACGCATTCTTGTATATATAAGAGATTTGGTAAGAAGTTAGGACGTAAGCCCGATAAGCTAACCGAACCTTTCCAACTAGCCACCCCTACTAGTAGAGCCATTGAAACTGACGAAATTTACAGAGATTGAAAAAACAGTATTGGTAATTAGATTTTTAGAGCCGACCTGATAAAATTGATCATGATCGATTTCGATATCATCTTAGGAATGTATTGGTTAGCAAGAAACAATGCGGTAGTAGATTGTAAGGGAAAGGAATATCCCTACCTATTTGGAAACCAAGCCAACTCAAGTTTCGAGGACGAAACTTCACATAAGGAGGGAGGAATGTGAAGATCCGATTTTTCCTTTACATATAATTAATTAATTGTAAGGAAAATTTAGCATAAGATCTTGTTTTGTATTAAATAAGATTTACATGTTGGAGAATATTTTATATGGGATATGTGAGGATACTCTTGGAGATACAATATTAAATTGATATGTTATGTATGGGCATGCAATTTTCGAAATATGGGGAGAATATTTGCAAGTTTGGTGTGTGATACAAGCTACAAGAAAATTGGGAAGTAAATCCCTTCACTTGGCCACCATATTTTCGAGATTTGGAAAGAAAATTAGAGTCAAATATTGAGAGATTTGAAGCAACTTTTGGTAAGGATTTAGCCACCAAATTTAGCTTAACCCTCTCCCCTATAAATAGTGCATCATACCTAGCCATTCATCACACTTAAAATTAGAAAATTCCCTGCTGAAATCTCGGAATTCAGCAGCTTTTCCTAGCCAAACTCTGTCGAAATCTTCCAAGAAAAATCGAGCCGTAGTACCGCCGAGTGAAGAACAAGGAACGATCCACTTCCCGAAGCCGAGCACCCACGTTTTAGCATCAATAATTATTGTAAGTGGGCTGTTTTAAATGCTTGAACTTTCGGTTTTATGTGTATGAAAATTTCGGTTTTTATATGTTCCGTTTTTAAAGATTCGGTCGAGCTCCATCTCCCGTCTATACGTTTTTACGAAATTTTGGTACGTTATGTTTGACACTGTGAGGACTCCCTGAAAATGGGTGGAATTCCAACATATGGCCCTTAACAGTGGGATAGAACTGTTTTATGGCCTCGCCCCCTTAGAGGATTAAAACTTAGGGACTGACGTCAGTAAACCGTTAAAGGTGAAAAATCGCAGTGTTATTATGTTATGGAATTTACGTTACGATTATGAAAAGCATGATGTACGTTTATGATATGTTTCGAAAATGTTATTAAATTGGTTATGTTGTGTTCAAAGTCCCCCATTTACTGAGTATTCCCAAATACTCACCCCCCTTACAACCCTTCCCCAGATAAATCCGAAGAACAGGTTGAAGAAGAAGAATCTGAACAATTTTGGGGATGGTGAATTTTGCGATTTATTTTAGTCAAGTTATTTCTTTTTGAATTTTAGTAATTTCAGTTTTATGTTAGACGCTTCCGCAGATTTATTTTAATTTAGTTGTAAAGACAGTTGTTTTTTTTTGAGAAATTATGAAATAAACTGGTTTTCGGTTTATACTGTGCTACGAGGCTGGTTGTTTTTAATTGTGTGATTGATAAACAACGCCGATGTCGACTAACCCCGGTCTCGGGGCGTGACATAAATAGATTATTTAACGAAAACAAGATAGTAAATATATTTTTTTAAATTTTATTCATACCTTATTGAATCACAAAACATATCTTTGTTATATATCGAAATTTTCACAACCCTCTCAAAATTGAAATATACTATTAAGAAAGTTCTGGGTTATAATCAATTCAACTTTTAAAAAAAATTCAATTGAGGTACATATGTTAACCTAAATTGGAATCAAATTTCTTCAAAACCAATTTTAGAGTTACATATTATTTAACATCAACTAAAATACTTTAACTAAAATCAATATTTTACAATCGATATGACATTAAAATAGCTCATGACATTAAAAGATAATTAATTTACGTGTCTCAAATTTAATAATATAGTATAGAATAATATAGATAGCATAGATATCAAAATTGGTTTGCCCATATTTCATTAATGGATACATTCAATTTTAATTCCTAATAAATCAATGTTTTTTTAAAAAAAAATTAGTTGAGTAAAAGCTTTGGAAGATAAAATAGAATAATTTAAAATATTTGTTAACATAAAATACAATCATTTATTTAAAATAAAAATTCATTTTTATATTTATCAAGTAGTTAATTGATCACTAATCATTTTCAAAATTATTAATATCATGTTTTTTAATCATAAAAAATTTGAAGGAAAAAAAATACGAAAAGAAAAAAGTTGGCCCCATTTCTCTCTCGTCCAAACACTTCATCTCTCCCACACACGCCTTTCTCCAACACACTGGCGGAAAAATTAGGGCAAAATTAGGGCAAAATTAGGAAAATGGGGTAAATCGGCCGTTCCTCTCGCCAAAATCCGTTACTTTTCTACATAACGGCCGTTCTACCGTTATCGCGGTGATTATCGGAGCTTCAGAGCTCCATCCTTTCCAGGTAGGAAATTTGTATCGGCCATTAATGTTCCGGTTACGGAACGGCCGGAACGGCCGTTCCAATACCGATATTGCGAACCATGCGTATAATAGCATATAGTTGCAAATCGATAGACGGAAACTTTTTGAAAATATTCATATCAATATCGACTTTTCAATTCTTGCACAATCTATCGATGAAAATAGCATAAAGTTGCCAAATCAGGATTGACACCTTTATCTTTCATCGTGTGCAGAAATATAAATGCTTCGTCAATTCGCCTAGTCTTACACAAACGGTTGGTGATCGGTTTTCTCGTGTCTGAATCACATTTTAAGTTTTTAAAATTTTATTTTGATGTTTAAATAAAGTCTTTGGACACTCGTATAGTTTAAACAAATAAAGCATTCATGGAGTGTTTATGAATATATCTTTAGTCACTAAATCACTTGACACCAACTATTACGAGATTAACGGGGATAATTCTTGTAGTATTTCTTACAAACGATCTTCTCTTCAATTTCCAATCAAGTTCACGACTAGAACTCTTGTTCCTCTTCTAAATTGTACTGGAAAATTTAGAAGAATTTTTTCGTTCGATATCAAAAGCCAAAAGACGGCTCAAACCCTAAATGATATTTAGGTGGCCGAAATTTTGGAGAATTTTCAAAAATCATCAAGTGGAGGATAGGGTTTGTGTCTCTTATTTAAATCAGGAGTCATTAACCTAGTTTCCTTAATTATAGGTTTATGGTTCTTTAATTAACATTAATGGACTTAGTTAATTATTTTGAATAGCCAAACTAGTTTAATTAATTAATATATTAAAGACCAATAAGAACTTTGATTATTTAGCATGTTGTAAGTGTACTCCTACAAACCCATTATACATACTTCTCATTACATTTTATTTAATATTTATAAATTCAACCATTGAGTTAAAAATTTAAACTCTCAATTTTCATAATTTCAACTCCTTGAATTTATTCTCTCCAAATTTTAATTATCATAAATTCAACTCCTTGAATTTACTATCTCATAATTTTATATAAATTAAACACCTTAAATTTATTGTCTCAACGGGAACAAATGATCAAATACTTGTATGACCCTCAATTAGTCAGGGATATAGCTAGTAGTGGGTTTACAAGTCTTTGTGATTCACGACATTTCCTTTATTTTGGCCTGCCCTAATTTGCCCAATTCTATGCACCAACATTTGATCATGAGAATGTCAGAAATTGTTTTCTGATTAAACCCATCGAATCAATGTAAGAGCGTCTAGTAGCATCGCCCCATGATTCCTTGTGCATGACTTATAGTTCCTGCAAGAACCAATCGATTATGATTAACGTACAGTATGATCCCTTCATCTCATATATCACGATCGAATCTGCAATCATTGGTTCATCAAGGGTTGTATATTAGATTCGATATTAATGTGATAAAGTCATGAAATATTCATAGTGTCATCGCATGCGCAACTAGAGAATCCTTGTCCCTAATATACATATTACACTCTGGCCAGAGATTTAATGCACTACTATTTCGTTAGATCACATAAGATAAACACACCCGTAGGTGACCGGTAAATCTCTGACTACAATGCACTGGCTCTTACACATGTCACAAATGCACACAACCTCGCCACCTTGTGATCCTCGCGGAGTTGGTAAACGAGTCAAAGCACATTCCTAGTACGTAGAGCATCAATATTGTCCCAAGGTCGTAAGGACTAATGATGTACAATCATAACCACATACTTTTCCACTTGATTAATGATAACCACTTGGAAATTCCGAGGGTGGATTGTTCAGTACAATTATCATATGATTACTCATCTGCATGATTGGACATCTCTATGCCCTTACTATGAAACATGGTACACTACCTTATAGATGCTAGTCTCAAGTTCAAGCAGCATTTATCCTTGTTTTTAGGAGGCCGAATCAACTATGAACAAATTTAGAATATACAGTTTTTACAAATGAGTTTCAAGATCGAAATATGATTAATTTGTATCAAGTATAATCAAGGTATTTATATATGTTGATTACATTGGTACACAGATAAAGTAAACGAAACCATGGTATGTAAATTATATTAAAATAAAGACTGTTATTAAAACTGAGCCAAAAAATTCATTAGCCAACTGTTTGCTTACAGGACATCTACTCTAACAATCTCTCACTTACCCTAGAGCCAATTGCCCATGAACTTTAATCTCATTGTTTCGCGATGCTTATCAAACAATGGCCCTGGCAAGGGCTTTGCAAGTGGATCAGCAATATTACCTACGAGGGGACTCTCTCGACTGAAATATCTCCTCTTCCCACAATCTCTCGGATGATGTGGAATTTCTTCAGTATATTTTTGGATCGCTGATGAGACCGTGGTTCCTTTGCTTGTGCAACGGCACCAGTGTTGTCGCAATACACTGGGGCTGGATCAAATCCATTAGGAATAACATCGAACTCTTGGATGAAATTCCTCATCCAAACTGCCTCTTTGGCTACAGCAGATGCAAAAACGTATTCCGCTTCAGTGGTGGAATCCACAATAGTGTCTTGATTGGAACTGTTCTAAGAGACAGCCGCACTATTGAGCATGAATACAAAATTAGAGGTCGATTTCGAATCATCTGCGTCACTTTGGAAGATAGAATCAGTGTAGCATTCAATTTAAATTCTCCACCCCTATAGATCATGAACAAGTTCTTAGTCCTCCTTTGGTACTTAAGAATATCTTTCATGGTCTTCCAATACATTGGACTAGAATTCGCATGATATCTTCTTGTAACACTAGAGCATAAGCAACATCAGGGCGTTTTGATATCATACCATACATGATACTATCAATGGCTGATGCATATGAAATACGTGTCATCATCTCTATCTATTTGTCAGTTTTGGTGCACATTGCTTTAGATAGTGTAACATCATGACACAGTTAGAGTAGGTTCCCGTCGAGCCAAGTGTTGGCCGAGGGTTCATGTTTAAACTCTATGTACGAACAGTCTTTATTTTAATAATATTTGAAATTATTATTTTGGCACTTCTTTATCTGTATACCCATGCTAGTTTCATAGATAAAGCCCTTGAATATACAAATAGTAGAAAGAATATGAGATGCATATGATGAGTGTCATGAAATTCATATTTGTAATACTGTATATTCTAAACGGTTCCTGGTCGATTCAGCCGCCACTAAGAAGGATATGGGCCGCTCGAGTTAGAGACTAGTATCTGCGATATGAGTAGCATGTTTCATTGGTAAGGGACATTGTGATGTCCGAGCATGCAGATAGGTGCTCCTGGTAGAGTGCACTGAACAACCCTCCATAAAAAGACTTTCCAAGTGGTTCTCACTTATCGAGGGGAAAAGTCCTAATTTATGGTTGTACACCATTAGTTCTTATGACCCGGGACAACATTGAGACTCTATGTGCTAGAATTACACTTTGACTTGTTTACCGACTCTCATGGGGTCATGAGGTGGCAAGGTTGGGTGTTCTGTCGAAACATATAGGAGTCGATGCATTGTAGTCGGGGATTCACCGCTTACCTTCGGGTATGGATATCCTATGTGTTATCATGTGTATGCAGTTTGAAATCTCTGATCAGAGTATGGTGGTAATTATGAAAGAGGTTTCATATATTACACCATCGTGTAAGCGATGCTGCTAGGCGTTTAACATGATTGGTTGGGTACTATCAGACTTGAGTTCTGACGTTCTTGTTATCAAGGAGTTGATAAGTAAGAATGGAGAAATTGGGGTATTCTCATATAAGGACATGTTTAGTCCGAATCACATGGATATGTGAACCGACGGCTAGTTGTATCAATGAACCATTGAAGGCTACACAAGTACTAGCTTTCTAGATCCCGTTGAGAAGTAAAAATAATTCAATGTGTTGAACGGCTTATAAATGAGTTTATAAGCGTAGAGAAAAATAAAAATATGACTTCTATGAGAGAAATGTAATTTTTAATTTATGAATGTGTTCCTAAATTAAAAAAATAGGCCAAGTGAATAATGTACTTGAAAATTGTGATTTTCATAAACATTATTATGGACTAAATTAAATTAATTCAAGTGTTGAATTAATTAAGCACTAGTGGGCCTAGTAGAGTCCAAATAATTAAATTAATTCAAGTGTTGAATTAATTAAATAACATTGGGCCTTGTAGAGTCCAATTGGAATTAATTATTTAGCTAGTGGGCTTGAGTAAAATCAAGTAAATTCTAATTGGGCTCAAATGTGTTTGAGACAATTTAAATTAAAAGTCCATGGGCCTTTTGTAAATGTTACAAGCCATTTAGGTTCTGCATGCTTGGGAGGTGAAGAGTTGTGAATATTTTGATTAAAATATTACAAGACATGCAACTTTTGCTTTTGACTTTTTGCACAACCAAGAAAACACTTCACTCCTCCCATTCACTCACATGGCCGAAATTTTGTTCCCTATTCTCTCAAGTTTTTCTCTCCGTTTCTTCTTCAAGTGTTGAGGAAGAAATATACTTCTCTTTGAAAAATCCTCTTAATTTTCTAGTGCAAATTAAGAGGGGATTTACCTAGCAAGTGGTGGGCCTAATTTTTGAAGGAAGGAGAGCTTGTAGACTTGTCATCCTTGAAGAGCCAAGTTGTTTATAACTTGGTTGGTGCCATTCATCAATCTCTTGAGATTGATAGGTAAACTCTAAAACACCATATGTATGACATTATGTGTTTTTATTGTGTTTGCTACACACATATCATGGTGGCCGAAAATATTCCTTAAAAATTCGATTTTTTTAAACTTCCGTTGCGCTTCCGGTCACCGCAACCGATTCTCTTTCAAGTGGTATCAGAGCTATGGTTATGATTTTGTGTAGCATTTATAAGATATTATATTGAGATTGATTTCTAACCGCATGAGAATGAAATTTGCGACAAAAATCAAGGCATGACAAAGGGGTATTTCGAGCAGCATGTTGCTGCCCGTGTCGGGCAGCTCGGGCTGCCCGAACCCCTCTATCGAAAATAAAAAAAAATTTGTTGCCGGAATCCGGCGACGGAGCTCCGGCGACAGCGATGACAACTAGGGTTTCCAAAAGTGTTTTGGAATATCAAAGTGTCATGGGCCTTGAGTTGTTGGGTCATTGGATGACTAACATATTTGTGAATTTTAAATAGGCCAAAATGTTTTTCGGTGAAAAATAAGTTTTTGGGCCCTTAAGATTAAAATTACAAAAGTTGAAAATTTTTCTAATAAAATAATTAATTGAAGTTGGACTTTAATTATTTATAATAAATTGTGATTTATAAGAAATTCGGTTATTAATAAATTAATTGGAAAGTAGACAAAGGTGTTTGTATACTTTGTTAATTTAGTTTATAATCGTGGCGGTTAATGATTGGATCAAGATATATAATATAGGATCAATTAATTATTGTGATAATTAATTGATGGTGTATGATATGTGATATTATGCATGAAGGATGATCAAAAGCCCAAGCCCAATTTACTAGGTGTATGATAGGATATTTTGTGTTGAATGATTGTAATAATTATCAATTTATAAAGTGGGCTTGGTTTATGGCCCGTTCCCACCCCATGAGATGTATCCCTATTTGTCATGGATATTTATTTGTAAATATTAGTATAGTGGATTATCAAGATTGGAATATGGTGGCCATGATGATTATGAAGATCGAAGACATGTAAATATTGGAAGCTAATGTAATAGTTGCATTTGCATCCCTTGCATTACCATAGGATTGGACCTAGGCCCGTGTTTAGCTCACACGGGCCATTAGTTTTTGGGGCGATTGATCATCCTTGTTTTGTTTACTGTTTATAATATATGCATGATATGTTATAAATAATGAGTATGTGTGTTATTATTATGATAATAACAAAGTTGCATGAATCCGGCAAACATACGATCAAATATGCCAAGATTTTAAATAAAATTAATAATGAGACCTTTCAAAATTAAAAACCCTCATTTTGAATAAGATTCAAAATTAATATCAAGCCCGAAAAAGGGGAATTATAAATTTGTTTATAATTTCCATGTCTTCCATCGACAATGGGTGCATCATGAACGCTACCCGTACTCGGGGCTCGGCTCATATTATTGGGGGGGCCCTGGGTGCCGGAAAGCTGTGACATCCATTGACATGGTGATGTGAACTACGTGGAACTCCCATGATTTCGGCTCATATTATTGGGAGAACTCATGGCGACCGTCCATTAAGGTTCAACATCGATGGGTAAGGCTTGACACGTGAAGATGAACGACGTCATATTATTGGGTCCTAATCAAACGTGAGAAAAATGTTTACGTAAAGGATTGCATTGTGATGCAATTGGAAACTACCTTTTAGGAATTATGATTGGCTGATATTATTCGGGATCATAATTCGCTAATTGGACCTTACGTACCTACTGAGGAAAGGATTTCCCGTTTTCACTAGAGGGTAGTAAAAATGTCAAAACAGTGAGAGCGAAAATTTATAAAGTTAAAGTCCAAACTTTATATCTTATTAAATATTTTAAAATAGTCATTAACATTTATCTGTTTTACTTTTCAGTACAAAACTTTGACAATGTCTTCGATTCGCAACCCGCTATCCGCTATACTCGAAAAACATGTGTTAACCGGACCTAACTATCTCACTTGGCTAAGAAATCTGAAAATCGTCCTAAACTCGGAAATGATTGCATATACACTGACTGAGTCGCCCCCTGCTGAGGCTCCGACTAGCTGCACTCCCGAGGAATTGCAGACCTACAAGGATTGGTGTGACCATGACTTGAAGGATAGGTGTTATATGCAGGCTTCTATGAACGATGAGCTGCAGAGGCGTTTTGAGGATGCAAAGAATGCTGCTGACATTCATTTTCACCTCAAGGAGCTCTTTGGTGAGCAGACTCGGCCTCTTAGGCATGCTACCGTCAAGGAGCTGATCACTATGCGCATGGGAGATGGGGCCTCGGTCCATGAGCATGGCCTGAAGATGATTGGGCTCGTGGACAAGCTCGTTGGCATGGATCTGATCTTGTCTTCGGAGTTGACCACCGACGTGTTGCTCTTATTGCTGCCTAGCTCATTTGATCATTTTGTGGTGAACTTCAATATGAACAAGATGGATCCAACCCTTGAGGAGTTGGTGAACATGCTTGTGACCTTTGAGTCCACCATCAAGAAAGAGAAGCCGGTTCTTTTTGTGGGCTCTTCATCTGGTATGAAGACCGGTCCACCTGGGAAGGGAAAGAAGCATTCTTTCCAACGTCCCAAGAAGAGCGTGCCCTTGAAGAGGCAGACTCCGGGTCCCGTAGTGGCAGCCACACCAGTGAAGGCTGACAAGACTGTTGACATCTGTCATCACTGCAAGAAGCCTGGACATTGGAGGCGTAACTGCAGGGAATATATTGCCCAGAAGAGTTCTGGAAACGGTATATTCTATATCAAAGTAAACATTTCAATTAATTCTACTTCTTGGTTATTGGATACCGGCTGTGGCTCACATCTCTGTAATGATTTGTAGGTGATGAGAAGAAGTAGGAGGCTCAGGGAATGTGAGACCTTCTTGAGGATGGGCAATGGGGCAAGAGTTGCTGCCAAAGCTGTTGGAGATGTTTCTTTATTTTGAACAATGATTTTAAGTTGTTGTTAAGAGATGTTTTGTTTGTACCAGACTTGGTGAAAAACATTATTTCCATTTCTATGTTAGACAAAGATGGATTTTCTTGTTTATTTAGCAAAGGTGTTTGCAACATTTACAAGAATGAATGTTTAGTCGGTACTGGAGAACTTGAAAACGATCTCTATAACTTAAAATTGAAAGATATTCCACTAAACAATGTCAAAGCGATAACAACAACAAACAAGCGCAAACAAGATACTATTAATATGGCACAATTATGGCATGCTCGATTAGGACATATTTCCCTAAGAAGGATGAACAAGTTAGTGGGAGTTGGCATGTTTGATATGTCTGATATTAATGTTCTCACAACTTGTGAATCCTGTCTAAAAGGAAAGATGACCAAAATTCCATTTAAGGGCCATGTGGAGCGAGCCAAAGGGTTATTGGATTTGATCTATACCGATGTGTGCGGTCCGCTTAGCATCACTACTAAGCATGGACATGCCTACTTCATCACCTTTACCAATGACTTTTCGAGGTATGGGTATGTGTATTTGATGAAATACAAGTTTGAAGCCTTTGAAAGGTTCAAAGAATTCAGAAGTGAAGTAGAGAAGCAATTGGACGAAGCATCAAGACACTTCGATCGGATCGAGGTGGTGAGTACTTGAGTGTCGAGTTCCAAGAGTATCTTAGAGAGAATGGGATTCTCTCACAGTGGACTCCGTCCGCTACACCATAGTTGAATGGTGTTTCGGAGCGTCGTAACCGGACTTTGATGGACATGGTTCGGTCTATGATGGGGTTCAAAGAGTTGCCGCCATCCTTTTGGGGATATGCGCTTGAGACAGCGGCAATGTTGTTGAACAATGTCCATACAAAGGCAGTTGACAAGACACCATATGAGATATGGATGGGTAAGCCACCCAAATATTCTTATCTTAGAATATGGGGGTGCCCTGCTTATGTGAAGCAGGTAGTGGTAGATAAATTGGATAGTCGATCCATTTTATGTTACTTTGTGGATATCCAAAGAATTCGGTTGGATACTACTTCTATCATCCCCAAGAAACAAAGGTGTTTGTTTCTAGGAATGCAACCTTTTTGGAAAAGGAATTTCTATTAGATAGAAAAGGCGAGATGATAGAACTCGAAGAGGTTCGAGAGACACCCACAGTTGTAGAACCCACACCCGAGGAGCCAAGAGAGGAGATACAAGCTCCTAGAAGATTCGAGAGAGTCTCGAGACCACCTATGAGGCATGGTCTGCTTCTTGAAGAGGGCCATGATGAGCCTAACCTTGAATGTGATCCAAGGACCTTCAAGGATGCATTATCTGATGTCGATTCATCCAAGTGGCTTGAAGCGATGGAATCTGAGATGAATTCCATGCATTCGAACCAAGTGTGGAATCTCGTGGATCCACCTGAGGGAATTGTTCTCATAGGGTGTAAATGGATTTACAAGAGGAAACTTGGGGCTGATGGGAAGGTATTGACCTTCAAAGCGCGATTGGTGGCAAAAGGATATACTCAAAGACAAGGAGTTGACTTTGAGGAAACCTTTTCTCCAGTTGCAATGTTCAAGTCCATAAGGATTTTGCTAGCCATAGCTGCATGGTATGACTATGAGATATGACAGATAGATGTTAAGACAGCCTTTCTTAATGGGGATATTAAGGAAGAGATTTACATGTCTCAACCCGAAGGGTTTACATCTATCGGAAGTGAGCATATAGTATGCAAACTTCAAAGATCTATTTATGGTCTAAAGCAGGCATCTAGAAGTTGGAACCTCAGATTCGATAGTACAATCAAAGAGATTGGTTTTGCTAAGAATCCTGAGGAACCCTGTTTGTATAAGAAGGTCAGTGGGAGTGCTGTGACATTCCTGGTGTTGTAAGTTGATGACATTCTACTCATTGGGAATGATGTAGGAATGTTGCAATCAACTAAGATATGGTTAGCAAGTAAGTTCTCGATGCAGGACTTGGGTGAAGCATCTTTTGTATTGGGAATACAGATCTATAGAGATAGATCAAGAAGATTGCTTGGTCTCACCCAGTCCACATACATTGATACCATCGTGAAGCGGTTCTCGATGGTTGTGTCCAAGAGAGGACATCTACCAATGTGTCATGGCGTGTCCCTATCCAAGTCGATGTCTCCCAAGACTGATGCAGAGATAGCGGCGATGACACACATTCCATATGCTTCGGCAATTGGTAGTAAAATGTATGGGATGATATCTACACGTCCTGGCGTGGCATTTGCACTAAGTGTAGTGAGTAGATATCAATCCAACCCAGGTCTTCCACACTGGAAAGCTGTGAAAGACATCCTCAAGTATTTGAGAAGGACCAATAAGTTGTTCTTGGTCTATGAGGTAGAGAACTGAAATTGGAAGGCTATACCGACTCTAGCTTCCAAAGCGATATCGATGACTCGAAGTCAACCTCTGGGTTCATATTCACCGACTCTAGCTTCCAAAGCGATATCGATGACTCGAAGTCAACCTCTGGGTTCATATTCATGCTCAATGGTGCTGCTGTCTCTTGGATCCAAGCAAGACAGTACTGCGGATTCCACCACTGAGGCAGAATATATTGCTGCATCAGCTGCAGCAAAGGAGGCTGTTTGGATAAGGAATTTCGTCCAAGAGTTGGGCGTCATTCCTAATGGAGTTGCTCCTGTCCCGATGTTTTGCGACAACACGGGAGCCATTGCTCAAGCAAAAGAGCCGAGGTCTCATCAGAAGTCCAAACATGTATTGAGAATGTACCACATCCTCAGAGAGATCGTGGAAAGAGGAGATGAAACGATTGACAAAGTCGACTCCGCAGATAATGTTGCTGATCCGCTAACTAAGCCTTTACCTGGACCTTTGTTCGAGAAGCATCGCGAATCAATTGGTTTGAAGAATATGGGTAGTTGGCTCAAGTGCAAGTGGGAGATTGTTAGAGTAGGTGCCCGTCGAGCCAAGTGTTGGCCGAGGGTTCATGTTTAAACTCTATGTACGAACAGTCTTTATTTTAATAATATTTGAAATTATTATTTTGGCACTTCTTTATCTGTATGCACAAGCAAGTTGCATAGATAAAGCCCTTGAATATACAAATAGTAGAAAGAAAATGAGATGCTCATATGATGAGTGTCATGAAACTCATATTTGTAATACTGTATATTCTAAACGGTTCCTAGTCGATTCAGCCGCCACTAAGAAGGATATAGGCCGCTCGAGTTAGAGACTAGTATCTGCGATGTGAGTAGCATGTTTCATTGGTAAGGGACATTGTGATATCCGAGCATGCAGATAGGTGCTCCTGGTAGAATGCACTGAACAACCCTCCATAAAAAGACTTTCCAGTTGGTTCTCACTTATCGAGTGGAAAAGTCCTAGTTTATGGTTGTACACCATTAGTTCTTATGACCCGGGACAACATTGAGACTCTATGTGCTAGAATTACACTTTGACTTGTTTACCGACTCTCATGGGGTCATCAGGTGGCAAGGTTGGGTGTTCTATCGAAACATATAGGAGTCGATGCATTATAGTCGGGGATTCACCGCTTACCTTCGTGTAATAGCCGAGCCCGGTGTACGGTACGGTTTAAGCTTTGCTTGTTATTTGGGTTGTGTGATTAGATGTTTAGAGTTGTGTTTTGGGCCATAGTATTATTGGTTATTATGTTCTTGAGGTGTTAGTTGTTGTTGGTTGTTCGTTTCAGAGTTTCGGATCGATTTTTAATTGGTTGAGTATTGATCATTGCCGTGACCATAGTGCACCCGCGGTAGTACAAGAAGTGCACCCGCGGTCGACTGTTCAAGATTTTATGTTGGTAAGCCGTGGCATCACCGCACCCGCGGTAGAGGTAACACCGCACCCGCGGTGTCTGCAGCGCCGCACCTGCGGTCCAAGTGTTCCAGAATTTTGTGTTGTGCCGTGAGCTAGGCGCACCAGCGGTGCTTGTGGCAGCGCACCCGCGGTCTAGGTATGGCCGAGTTTTTAAGTTACTTTTTGGGAGTGGTTGGCCATACTTTCCCTTTTCTCTTCTTTTCATTTCGATTTTCTCTCCATTTCCTAGGGTTTTCATCCATTTCTTTCACTTCCTATCTTCGATTCAAGCATTTAGTTTGCGTTTCGACTTGAGATCGTGGTTCTCCTTGGTTCTAGGAAGCTAAGGTAAGCTTTTGGTGCGATTCTTTTAAGGTTTTGAGTTAAGAGTTGACTTGGGTTTGTTGTTCTTGTGAATTTATGGATTATTTAGCTTGGATTCTTGGATATAGAGTTGATATTGGTGTTATTTATGGATTATTGTTGTAGGTGGTGTTCAAGAGCTTTGATTGAGGTGTTCTATTGGTTTGTAAGTGGAAATTCATCCCTTTTGCTCACATGATGTTATATGTATTGTGTTTTAAAGGTTTTAATATGATATTCCCTTCAATTGATTCATTGTTATGTATTGTTTCCATTGCTATGTTTATTGGAGACAATTGATGTCTCAACTATTGTTCAAAGGGAATACAAGAGTAAAGATAGAGTTTCAAAGTGTTATTAATGCCAAGAGAGAGTTTAAATGTTTTCGGATTGATAAATACATAGTCAGAGATTGCATGCAATTAGTTGATCAACGACCATAGGCTTATATCCCTCAGAGTTATCGGTTTATATCGATAGGGATACGAGCACCCCAGAGCAAAGATACTATTGATATCAATCCCCAGAGTAAAGAGAAATACCATCTCATTTATATGCTATTGCTATGATATTCATGTTCAGAGTTTATGATTCAGAGTTGATGGTATTTATGATTTCAAAGCTATGTTTTACAGAGTTTATTGTCATTGCTATGTAAGAGTTCCACTTGCTGAGATTTATTCTCATTTCAGTTATTTCATGTGATGCAGATCAGAGTGGCGGCCCAGGACGTTGACTGTGGATAGGGGGTCATATGCATACACCGTTGGAAGGAAGATTTTGGACATGATCATAGGAATGATGTTTTGTATTTTGCTTTGTCATTTAAATGATCATGTATTGCTATTTTGTAAAGATGTTTAAAGAAATGTATTTTGAAACTCCTTCCATATTTTAAAGAAATTTTTATTTCCGCTGTGTATTTTATATATTTGGGTCAGAGGTGTCACATTTAGTGGTATCAGAGCGGTGTTCTTTGGACCAATGCATATGACTTCATCTACTTTCAACTGTCCGGGTATGTTTTCTTGCATCTATCAATTGTTATATATTAATATGTCTTTTGTGAGCACATTGTAGAGTAGAGGATGCCACCTAAGAGGAAAGCAGTAGAGGGTGAGGATAGTTCTTCCTCGAGAGTTGTCGACGAGTTCGGCAAGTTGCTTAAAGAGCAGGCCAAAGTCCATAGTGAGCAGATCCAGCAGTTGCTCCGATTGCAAGGAGCAGGTCATGGCAGAGGTCAAGGTAGAGGGCAAGTTGCTCAGGCTGTTGGCACTGATGCCATATTTTCTGCTTTCAAGAGGATGGATCCGCCAGATTTTTCAGGGAGCACCGATCCTTTAGTTGTTGTAGAGTGGATCAAGGCTTTAGAGGCGATCTTCGATCATCTCCACTACGAGGACAGAGACCGTATCAGCTGTGCTGTATTCATGTTGGTTAAAGTTGCTCGCATATGGTGGAATGCGACCAAGGTTGGCGTTGATGTTTCGACATTGAAGTGGTCAGAGTTTACAGATTTGTTCTATGACAAGTATTTCCCCGACGCACTTCGAGCGAGGAAGGTTACGGAGTTCTTGGAGCTTCGACAGGGGAGCATGGATGTTGGTGAGTATATCCTGAAGTTTGAGGAGGGTTGCTTATTTGTCCCGTACATTTCTTCCAACGACAGAGATAAAGGCGCTCATTTCATTCGAGGCCTTAGAGCAGAGATTCGTAGAGATATCAACATGTCCAAGGCTATTACTTTCAAGGAGATCGTGTCCAAAGCTTTGTTGGCCGAGCAGGACGAGAAGGACATTGCCCGGGAGAGGCAAGCGAGACACCAGGCCATTGCTCAGAGGGGCCAGAGTTCGAATCAGAGAGGCAAAGATCGATTCAAGGGGAAAGGCAAGATGGATTCGAGTCCTAGACCACCGACAGTTCCAGTTGTTCCGTCTGATCCCGAGAAGCCATTATGTCCTAAGTGCGGGAGACTTCATAGGGGAGAGTGCAGATTTGGCACTCATTCTTGTTATCGTTGCGGCACAGCAGGCCACATTGCCCGAGATTGTCCAAGAGGAGCTAGCCAAGAGAAGGTTCAGGGTCGCATCTTTACGATGACCAAGGAAGGTATTAATCATGATTCTTCTGTGATCTCTAGTGCTATTTTGATTTCAGGCAGAGTAGCTACGACTTTGATTGATACTGGTGCTACTCATTCTTTTATGTCTGAATTGTTTTTGAGATCGTTGGGTATAGTTCCTTCTATTCTTCCCCTCCAGCTTAATGTTGTTTTGCCTTCGGGGGACGTGTTGTGCCCGACGTCTATTGTGTATGCGTGCCCTGTTCGTATTGTTGATAGAGAGGTCTTTGCTGATTTGATTGTGATCCCGATGGTTGCCTTTGATGTTATTCTTGGCATGGATTGGCTTTCGACTTACCGTGCAGTTATTGATTGCGTTGCTAAGACGGTGACCTTTGCAGATGATAGCTTTAAGGGAGGAGTTCTTGCCAGTGCAGGTACTTCACTGGTCCTTCCTTTTATTTCATGTCTTGAGGCTGAGAGATTGCTATGTAGAGGTTGCGATGGGTTTCTTGCTTCTATTGTGGATGTGGATGGTATGGTTAAGTTGAATATTGATGATATTGATGTTGTAAGGGAGTTTGCCTATGTGTTTGAGGATTATGTTCCGGGTTTGCCGCCGGACAGAGATGTTGAGTTCGTTATTGATTTAGCTCCAGGTACGGTTCCTATTTCTAAGGCTCCGTATAGGATGGCTCCTACTGAGATGAAAGAGTTGAAGTCGCAGTTGCAGGATCTATTGGACAAAGGTTTCATTCGTCCGAGTTCTTTGACTTGGGGAGCTCCGGTTCTATTTGTTAAGAAAAAAGATGGGTCGTTGCGGCTGTGTATCGACTACCGAGAGCTTAACAAAGTGACTGTCAAGAACAAGTATCCGTTGCCACGGATTGACGATCTATTTGACCAAATTCATGGTGCTACTGTATTTTAGAAGATTGATCTTCGGTCTGGCTACTATCAGTTGAAGGTTAGTGAGTCTGATATCCCTAAGACGGCGTTCAGGACCAGGTATGGTCACTATGAGTTTCTCGTGATGTCTTTTGGTCTGACCAATGCCCCTTCAGTTTTCATGGACCTGATGAACCGTGTGTTCAAGCCGTTTTTGGATAGCTTCATCATTGTCTTCATCGACGACATCTTGATCTATTCCAAGACCAGAGAGCTTCATTCAGAGCATCTCAGAGTTGTTCTTCAGTTGTTGAGAGAGAGGAGGCTGTATGCCAAGTTGAAGAAGTGCGAGTTTTGGTTGGATCAGATTTCGTTTCTAGGCCATGTCGTTTCGAAAGATGGTATAGCAGTTGATCCGATGAAGATAGAGGCGATTCAGAAGTGGCCTATTCCTACCACTGTCTCGGAGGTACGCAGTTTCCTTGGTTTGGCGGGTTATTATCGTCGTTTCATTTCAGATTTTTCCAAGATTGCCCTGCCATTGTCCAATCTGACGAGGAAGACTGTGAAGTTCGAGTGGTCCATTGATTGCCAGAGTGCATTTCAAGAGTTGAAAGATAGATTGACGACAGCTCCTGTTCTTTCATTGCCTAGTGGTTCAGAGGATTTTGTTGTCTATACCGATGCGTCGAAGAAAGGCCTTGGTGCAGTGCTGATGCAGCGAGGTAAGGTCATTGCTTATGCTTCTCGCCAGTTGAAGGATTATGAGAAGAATTATCCGACGCATGATTTAGAGCTGGCAGCTGTGGTTTTCGCCCTGAAAATTTGGAGACATTACTTGTATGGCGAAAAGTGTGAGATTTTCACGGACCACGAGAGTTTGAAGTATTTGTTTTCTCAGAGCGAGATCAATATGCGGCAGAGGAGGTGGTTAGAGCTTGCCAAAGATTATGATGTGACGATCAGTTATCACCCAGGGAAGGCGAACGTTGTGGCTGATGCTTTGAGCCGTAAGTCGAGTTCTTCCTTGAGTTCTTTGATTCAGAAGCCGTTGTTGACGGATTTGCAGAGAGAGGAGATAGCTTTGGTAGTTCCGGGGACTATTGCTCGCTTTTCAGCGTTGGTCATTCGGGCTACATTGACGGACATGATCCGTAGAGAGCAGACTGACGATGTTCAGTTGACAGAGTTGAGAGCTAGAGCAGAGGAGAGAGGTAACTCAGAGTTTACGATGAATGGTGATGGTTTGGTGACTTTCAGAGGCCGTATTTGTGTTCCTATTGGTGATGATATTCGGCGAGACGTTCTGACAGAGGCTCATACCGCGCCATATTCGATTCATCCAGGCAGTACCAAGATGTATCAGGATCTTCGTAGACTCTACTGGTGGCCAGGTATGAAGAAAGATGTTGTCATGTTCATTTCTCAGTGCCTTACTTGTCAGCAGGTGAAGATTGAGCACCAGAGACCTGCTGGGACATTGTTATCATTGCCGATTCCTCAATGGAAGTGGGAACATATTACGATGGATTTCGTGACTGGTCTTCCCAGAGTGCAGAGAGGTTTCAATTCTATTTGGGTTATCGTTGATCGATTGACCAAGTCAGCGCATTTTCTCCCAGTCAAGACGACGTACACCATGAACCAGTATGCCGAGGATTACATAGCAGAGATTGTTAGACTTCATGGTGTTCCAGTGTCGATCGTGACCCCAGGTTTACTTCAGAGTTTTGGAAGAGTTTGCACAGAGCTATGGGTTCGCGGTTAGCGTTTAGTACAGCTTATCACCCTCAGAGCGACGGTCAGTCAGAGAGAGTCATTCAGATTCTAGAGGATATGCTCAGAGCTTGTACTATTGATTATCCAGGTAGCTGGGATTCTAAGTTGCCTTTGGTTGAGTTCACGTACAATAACAATTACCAGGCGACGATTGGCATGGCACCGTATGAAGCACTTTATGTCAGGAAGTGCAGATCGCCCTTGTATTGGGATGAGATTGGCGAGAGGAAGATGTTAGGACCAGAGTTGGTCCAGCAGACTGCTGATGTTGTTGCTGTGATCCGAGAGAGGATGAAGACAGCGCAGTCGAGAGGATGAAGACAGCGCAGTCGAGACAGAAGAGCTATGCAGATGTTCGGCGTAGGCCGTTGCAGTTCGAGGTTGGCGATCATGTGTTTCTGAAGATAGCACCTCTCAAGGGTGTGATGAGGTTTGGCAAGAAGGGTAAGCTGAATCCGTGGTTTATTGGTCCATTTGAGATATTGGACAGAGTTGGTGATCGAGCCTACAGATTAGCCCTACCGCCAGATCTTGACAGAGTTCACAATGTGTTTAATGTATCGATGCTCAGGAAGTATATTGCGAATCCTTCCCATGTTCTTCACCACGAGCCATTGGACTTGACGCCGAATTTGACGTACCAAGAGATTCCGATTCAGATTCTGGATCGCAGAGTTAGAGTTTTGAGAAACAAAGAGATCGGCATTGTTAAAGTCCTTTGGAGGAATCATTTGATCGAAGAGGCTATGTGGGAACCAGAGGATGAGATGAGAGAGAAGTATCCTGAGTTGTTCGTTCTGTGACGTCAATTTCGCGGACGAAATTCCTCTAAGGAGGGGAGCTTGTAATAGCCGAGCCCGGTGTACGGTACGGTTTAAGCTTTGATTGTTATTTGGGTTGTGTGATTAGATGTTTAGAGTTGTGTTTTGGGCCATAGTATTATTGGTTATTATGTTCTTGAGGTGTTAGTTGTTGTTGGTTGTTCGTTTCAGAGTTTCGGATCGATTTTTAATTGGTTGAGTATTGATCATTGCCGTGACCATAGTGCACCCGCGGTAGTGCAAGGAGTGCACCCGCGGTCGACTGTTCAAGATTTTATGTTGGTAAGCCGTGGCATCACCGCACCCGCGGTAGAGGTAACACCGCACCCAGGGTGAGCACCGCACCCGCAGTGTCTGCAGCGCCGCACCTGCGGTCCGAGTGTTCCAGAATTTTGTGTTGTGCCGTGAGCTAGGCGCACCCGCGGTGCTTGTGGCAGCGCACCCTCGGTCTAGGTATGGCCGAGTTTTTAAGTTACTTTTTGGGAGTGGTTGGCCATACTTTTCCTTTTCTCTTCTTTTCATTTCGATTTTCTCTCCATTTCCTAGGGTTTTCATCCATTTCTTTCACTTCCTATCTTCGATTCAAGCGTTTAGTTTGCGTTTCGACTTGAGATCGTGGTTCTCCTTGGTAATAGGAAGCTAAGGTAAGCTTTTGGTGCGATTCTTTTAAGGTTTTGAGTTAAGAGTTGACTTGGGTTTGTTGTTCTTGTGAATTTATGGATTATTTAGCTTGGATTCTTGGATATAGAGTTGATATTGGTGTTATTTATGGATTATTGTTGTAGGTGGTGTTCAAGAGCTTTGATTGAGGTGTTCTATTGGTTTGTAAGTGGAAATTCATCTTTTTTGCTCACATGATGTTATATGTATTGTGTTTTAAAGGTTTTAATATGATATTCCCTTCAATTGATTCATTGTTATGTATTGATTCCATTGCTATGTTTATTGGAGACAATTGATGTCTCAACTATTGTTCAAAGGGAATACAAGAGTAAAGATAGAGTTTCAAAGTGTTATTAATGCCAAGAGAGAGTTTAAATGTTTTCGGATTGATAAATACATAGTCAGAGATTGCATGCAATTAGTTGATCAACGACCATAGGCTTATATCCCTCAGAGTTATCGGTTTATATCGATAGGGATACGAGCACCCCAGAGCAGAGATACTATTGATATCAATCCCCAGAGTAAAGAGAAATACCATCTCATTTATATGCTATTGCTATGATATTCATGTTCAGAGTTTATGATTCAGAGTTGATGGTATTTATGATTTCAAAGCTATGTTTTACAGAGTTTATTGTCATTTCTATGTAAGAGTTCCACTTGCTGAGATTTATTCTCATTTCAGTTATTTCATGTGATGCATATCAGAGTGGCGGGCCAGGACGTTGACTGTGGATAGGGGGTCATATGCATACACCGTTGGAAGGAAGATTTTGGACATGATCATAGGAATGATGTTTTGTATTTTGCTTTGTCATTTAAATGATCATGTATTGCTATTTTGTAAATATGTTTAAAGAAATGTATTTTGAAACTCCTTCCATATTTTAAAGAAAATTTTATTTCCGTTGTGTATTTTATATATTTGGGTCAGAGGTGTCACACTTCGGGTATAGATATCCTATGTGTTATCATGTGTATGTAGTTTGAAATCTCTTATCAGAGTATGGTGGTAATTATGAAAGAGGTTTCATAGATTACACCATTGATGCAACTACGACATGACACATAGTATCGATTCATTGACAACTCTCGATAAACCAATGGTTGTCGAATTGGACGGGATATATGAGTTGAAGGGACCGTACTGTACGCTAACCATAATTGAATGGTTCTTGCTGGCACTATCATTTGATACCTAGGGAATCATGTAAGCGATGCTGTTAGGCGTTTAACATGATTGGTTGGTGTTGGAAACCAAATTTCGGAGTTTGACAAACTGAAGAAATTAACTGAACTATGAGACAACTGAACATTTTACAACTGAAAGCAGCTGAACAAATTAAGAAAACTGATCAGATGGAAACCGATCAGTTAATACACTCAGCCGCAAACATATCTCAACTGAATGGTTCTCGGGAAAGAACAATCAACCGACAAAATGACATAGTAAACAGAAAATGAATATGGAAAGCCACACCTCAATCATTACAGCATAGAACAACGTATTTCGGCTATTGCAATTAAGACGCCGTATGACAATCAATGAAGAGAACATTGCCCAACAAATTATGAAGTGGCAATCAACAGATACTAGAATTCAAATTTATATTGAAGTGACCGTTGAAAGAGAAGTATAAATATGACTGAAGAACAGCAGAAGAAAGTGTGACGATTACTCAATCTTAAGCTTGCTGTTACTCTGTCAAAATCTTAGCTCACTTTCATTTGAATTACTTGTAGCAATCAAGGCTACAATCTGAGATTGTTAGCACTCTCTAAAAGCTGTTAGATTCAATTGTGCTAATATCAGTTATGTACTGAGAATATTGTGTAGAACTAGGAGTTTCAGTTTTGGCAGTTGTAAGTCCAAACTGAAGTGGGTCTGTACAAGTGTTGTACTTGATCAAAGTCTTTTAGTATATATCCTATCCTTGCGATAGAAGGGGTGACGTAGGAGTAATTAAATTCTCCGAACATCCAGAAACAACTCTTTCATATTTCTTTCAGTTTCGTATTCTATCTCTCAGTCAGTTACTTTCCGCAACTGCTCCAGTTTAACTGATTGTTATTGACCAACAAGATTCCGAGATTCAGTTTGTCACTAAACTGAACTCAAGTATCGTTAAATAACAAATTTTAAGTGTGAGTGTTTATTCAACCCCTCCTTTCTAAACACTCTTGTTACGACAACCGATCCTATCAAGTGGTATCAGAGCAGTTGAATCTTGTTCTTGAATACTTCTGATCTATAAATCTGCTAGCATGACTTCATTCAATAAAATTCCTATGTTCTCAAGAGAAGATTTCGATGACTGGAAAATCAGAATGCAGTTTCACTTAGCTGCACAGGATGATGACATGTGGTACGTCATAACAGACGGACCCATGAAGATTCTAAAAGCAAACACAGCAATAGCCATAACTGAAGGGGCACCACAGAGAATTCAAAAGCCCAGAGAAGAGTGGACAACTGAAGACAAAAGGAAAGCTAATCTTGAAAATGTGGCCAAAGATACTCTATACAAAACACTGGACAAAGCAACCTTCAACAAAATAAAGATGTGAAAAACAGCAAAAGAAATTTGGGAGAAGTTGATTCAGTTATATGAAGGAAATGACCAAACAAAAGAAAATAAACTCTCAGTTGCTGTCCAGAAATTTGACAATATCAAAATGAAGGTTGGAGAATCAATGAACGAGTATGATGAAAGGGTGAGCAGTATTGTGAACGAATTAAATGCACTCGGAAAAGTGTATACCAACAAAGAGGTTACACTAAAAGTGATGAGAGGCCTTCCAAAGGAATGGGATGTCAAAACTATGGCTATGAGAGAATCTAAATACTTGAACCAGATCGAAATTCATGAACTATTTGCTGACTTAAAAGCTTATGAATTTGAATTGCAAAACAGAGAAGGAGAATCATCTACTCCTACAACTACAACTGCTTTAGCAGCTGTCAGAACTGAACCAACTAGTTCAGTTGAAAGATCTGCTGATCAGTTAAGCAATGATGCTATGTCATTATTCATCAAAAAGTTTGGGAGGTTCATGAGAAAGAACCAAGGAAACCTTCAGAAGCAATACCAGAGAAATAATTCCGAAGAAGAAACAAATGCTTGCTACAATTGTGGCAAAACAGGTCATTACATTGCTGACTGTCCTAAACCTAAAAAGGACAGTCAAGGATCAACTGATAGAAGAAAGAAACCATATGAGCATAAGAGAAGACCCAGAGATGATAAGAAAACCTACAGAAAGAAACACGAAGTTTTATTAGCAAAAGAGAACAAATTCAAATGGGCAGAAACTGATAGTGACGAATCAGAACCAGAAAGCTCATATAGCTCAAGTGATGAAGAGGAAGTCAAATGTCTAATGGCAAATGATACTGAAGCAGAATCTACAAGTCAACAGGTATTTGATTTTAGTTCAACTGATTTTACACGAGAAAAACTCATTTTAACATTGCATGAAATGGTAAATGAGTACCAGAAACTTGCATCATCATTTGAGGAAATAAAGTCAAAGCAAAATGATCCCATGGACAACAAAACCAAAACTGATAAATCAGTTGATAGGTTGAGTCTAGAAAGGGAAATTGCTGAGCTAAAAGCGGAGAGAAAGAAAGATCAATCACTGATCCAAAAATTGATCCTTGAAAATTCAAAACAAACTGAACTCATTCAATCTTGGAATAAGTCATCTACTGCATTGAATGAGATGCATAATTCACAAAAATCATTTACTGATAAAACTGGTTTAGGGTTCAGTAATCAAGGAGAAACGTTTACAAATGATACTCAACCAAAGCTGACAATGAACAAAGGGAAGTACATTCAATTTGTCAGATCAACAGTAGAACAAGAGAAATTTGAGCCCAGCAAACTGAATGAAAAACCTATTGAGAATATGTATAAAGCCAGAAGACATAGAGTTGGTTACAGTCCAAAAATCTCTACTGACTCAGAAAATTATTCATCAAAGAGATTCAGCAAGAGATGTTCAAATTATTATAACTGCAAACAGTCCAGAAAAGATACAGACTAAACAATCAGTTGAACCAAGCTAAAATACATACTGTATCATCTGTACACTATTCACCAAGCACACAAAGACCGAGAAAAACCATTTGGAATACAGCTACTGGAAAGTCAGTTAGACTAATCCAAGTGTGGGTTCCAAAGGGACTAATAAGCTTTGGACCCAAATAAATATGGGTGCCAAATCAAATTATGTGCGTGCTTGCAGGTAACAGGTACAAATAAAAGTTCAATATGGTATTTGGACAGAGGTTGCTCACGACATATGACAGGAGATGCAAGTATGATATCTCAACTAATCAAATTTAGTGGTCCAAACATCAGTTTCAGAGATAATTCAAAATGTAAAACCGTGGGTAAGGGTAAGATTATCCATGGTAACTTTACTATTAAAGATGTTCTATTAGTAGAGAATCTGAAGTATAACTTGATTAGTATCAGTCAGTTATGTGACAATGGATTCTCGGTACAATTTGATAAAAACTCATGCTTAGTTAAAACATCAACTGATGAAATCATACTAACTGGCAAACGATGTGGAAACACTTATAAAGTCAGTTGGAATGAACAGCCTCATGCACCAGTCTACTTCATTGCTTCAAAATCATGTCAAAACTGGTTATGGCATAAAAGGTTAAATCATTTAAATTTTAAATCCATTGCTTATCTGAGTAAACATGAACTTGTACTGGTTTACCCAAAATAAATTTTTCAAAAGAAAAACTTTGCTCAGCATGTCAGCATGGAAAACAAGTACGATCTTCTTTCAAAAACAAGGGCTGTAAATCTTCATCCCGATGCTTAGAACTATTGCACATGGATCTCTTCGGTCCAATACCAGTCATGAGCTTAGGGGGAATGAAATACACCTTGGTGGTCGTAGATGATTTTTCAAGATTTACTTGGGTTATATTTCTTAAATCCAAAGACCATACGGCTGCACAACTGATTAAACTCTTCAAAAGACTTTTAAATGAAAAATCAGTTGGGATTGATCGAATCAGATCTGATCGAGGAACTGAATTCATCAATCAAACACTTTCAAGTTTTCTAGAAAATGCTGGAATCAAGCATGAGCTCTCAGCAGCAAGAACTCCTCAGCAAAACGGTGTAGCTGAGAGAAGAAATCGGACCCTTAAAGAAGCTGCTAGAACAATTCTTGCTGATTCTGGCATTTCTCAAAGATTTTGGGCAGAGGCAGTAAACACTGCATGTTATACTCAGAACAGATCAATGATTAATAAGAATCATATGAAAACACCATATGAGATCTGGCAGGGAAGAAAAAGTATAATCACTTATTTCAAAATATTCGGCTGTAGATGCTTTATTCACGATAATGGTAAAAATTACTTAAAAACATTTGATGCCAAATCTGCAGAAGGAATATTCCTTGGATATTCATCAGTTAGTATAGCTTATAGTGTCTTTAATAAGAAAACTTTAAATGTTGAAGAATCTGCGCATGTTGATTTTGATGAAACTGTACTAACTGATAAGCCAACTGATCAAGTTGAGCTAGCTGATCGATTTACAGATATCAGTTTGGAAGATGATGACAAAGAAGAAAGTCATAACAATCAAGACATCTTTCAAACACAAGAATCAGAAATATTGGATCAATTAAATGAGCAGGAAGTCAATGATGACAATCAGTTATTAAAGCAAACTGATAACATTCAAATACCAGCTGACGAGGCATCAACTGAAGCTGAAAATTGCATTCAGTTACCAACTGAAGCAGATGCTGATGAAAAAAATGCAGAGTACAGATGGAGAAAATCACATCCACCACATCTGGTAATAGGAAATCCATCTGATCCAGTAAGAACTCGCAATCAAATGTTAAATTTATTTATTCATTCAGCCTTTGTTTCACAACTGGAACCAAAGAAAATTGATGAAGCTCTTGCTGATCCTAACTGGGTAAATGCTATGCAAGAAAAGCTGAATCAGTTCACTCACAATAATGTCTGGAACTTAGTTGCAAGACCAACTTCAAAAACCATTATAGGTACAAAATGGGTGTACATGAATAAACTAAACGAGGACGGTTCAGTTATACGCAACAAAGCAAGACTAGTAGCACAAGGATATAGACAAGAAGAAGGAATTGACTACGATGAGACGTATGCTCCAGTTGCAAGATTGGAAGCAATCAGAATATTCCTTGCTTATGCATCTCACAAAAACTTCAAAGTTTACCAAATGGATGTGAAGAGTGCATTCCTAAATGGTCAGTTACAAGAAGAAGTATATGTTGAACAACCTCCAGGTTTTATAAACCACAAACTTCCTGATCATGTATACTATTTGAACAAAGCATTATATGGTCTTAAACAAGCTCCCAGGGCTTGGTACGAAACTCTTTCAAAATTACTAACTGATCATGACTTTACAGTCGGATCAGTTGATAAGACCTTGTTTAAATTTACTAAAAATAATCATATTCTACTAGTTCAAATTTATGTTGATGATATAATTTTTGGGTCAACTAACCCCAAATTGTGCGAAAAGTTTGCTAAGTTAATGCAGGATAAGTTTGAAATGAGCATGATGGGTGAACTAACATTCTTTCTTGGACTGCAAGTGAAGCAATTGGAAAATGGTATATTCATCAGTCAAACAAAATATACAAAGGAGCTGCTAAAGAAATTTGGTATGGAATCATGTTCAGCTGCAACAACTCCCATGAGCTCATCAGTTAAACTAGACACTGACGAAGGGGGAATATCAGTGGAGGCGACATTGTATAGAGGGTTAATAGGTTCATTGTTATACCTAACAGCCAGTCGTCCTGATATTGTTTTTGATGTCTGTATGTGTGCCGGATTTCAAGAAACCCTAAGCAATCACATTTCTCAGCTGCTAAAAGAATTCTGAGATATCTTAAGGACACGCAAAATGTTGGGCTATGGTATTCCAAAGACTCCACCTTCAATTTAGTTGGATACTCAGATACAGATTATGCAGGATGTAAGTTTGATCGCAAAAGTACAAGTGGATCTTGTCAGTTCTTAGGAGATAGATTGATCTCTTGGTTCAGCAAGAAGCAGACATCCATAGCTACCTCAACAACAGAAGCAGAATATCTTGCTGCTGGTAGCTGTTGTGCACAACTGATCTGGATTCAGCAACAACTGAAGGATTATGGAGTAATATCAACTGAATCGCCCATATTTTGTGATAATACCAGCACAATTGCCATCACCTACAATTCAGTTCTTCACTCAAGGACCAAGCATATATATGTCAGGCATCACTTCATCAGGGATCATGCGTTAAAGAAGGATATTCGACTAGAATATGTCTCAACTGAACAGCAAGCAGCGGACATCTTCACAAAACCATTACCTGAGGCTAAGTTTTCTTATTTTCGAAATATTCTTGGTTTAATCGATTTATCTTAGAAATTATTAGTAATATTGCTTCACTAACAGAATTATCCAAAGAAATTAAGAATACAACAAATTAAAAACAACTTTCATTAAGAATACAAACGTTCCCAGTTTACAGAAGATATCATGGAACCAACTGAATCTAGCCAAGCCCTAACCCAATCATTTAACTCATAAATTCGAACTCTAGCAAATGCCCTAGATTTCGAAATCTTATCAACAACATGCCACTCCTTCCATAGCATCGCCTCCAAAAGACATTTGTCTTCAACCAAATCCCTACCATGTCTGACCTCAAAACGCTCAAGGTACTTCAGTGTTCTTGCCTCCTGAGCACGAGTAGGAATAGCACCACTGTCACTCACCCTCTTCAACTCATGAATCTTTTCCCATGTTGATAACACCTTCTGAAAGACATAAATCTCCATCTTTCTCTTGATATTTGTCAAACGAGGGGTTGACTGCTCAGTAACATGAACATGAGTGCTGCTGCATGCATCAGAATCAGACATATTGAAATATTTTTGAACTGATGTTGCATCACATCTTTATCACTATCATCTTTTTATAGGAAAATAACGTTAGAGAAACTGAAGAGTCTCACGACAATTAATGTGTCTTTCACATTTACCGAGGATTTTAAGTTGTCAGTTGTTCATAGTCAACTGACACCAGTTCGAATTCTGTTAATAATTGTTTAAATAGTCTCAGTTCATAATCAACATATGACAGTTAGTTTCTGATCAGTTTATGTCACAACTGATAAAATATATCACTTGCAGAAAAACAGAGTTAAAATTAGATAAATATTTTATTATTTATAAATGTTTGTCTGGATTACATCATCATACATATTCTCCAGAACAATTATCCGAAATTTCAGCCAAACAGTTAAAGAAGAAGGAGCAGTCATGAGAAAGCTGTGAGAATGAGCTATACGCCTCAGGATCTTCAATTCCTTGCGGAGCATCACTGATACATGTGACCATCCTTGAAGACGTCCACCCACACAGCAATATTCAAGTGTTCTCGCACTTGATTCAGTTCTGCCACCAATTCAGGAGTAGTGGCCTCCCCAGAATTGTATAGGAGCTCAAGCTCCTGCAATCGCTCCCAGAAATGCAAACTTTTATAGAAGACTTCGTCTTCAATCTCAGCCTTCCTGACCTCTACAGAAAAGGGAGAAAGACTTGAGTCACCAGTATCAGACATTTTTTTAATGATATGTCTAAAACTAACTGAGTGATTTCTATTTATAGGAGAATATCTAGAAAGCTGAAGAGTCGTCAATGGTTCAGCAAGACCAATAACTTCTCGCACTCTTAAAATTATTTTATAGCACTATTTTAATTACGTTATGCACCAATTTAGGGGAATATTAATTTTAAAAGGTTAACTGAGAAGACAGTTGTTTGTAACTTCTCAACTGAAATGAATCAGTTTCCCAACTGATCGTTCAGTTGGATTGTTTACAAATCTTCTCACATACGTTAACTAATTAAAATTTATTATATTCTAAATCAATTGACGTGACTGCAAATTGACGACGTGGCTTACTCTAAAACCGCTAATCTTTATACACACGATTACAGCACACGTACACCTATTTTTTATTCAAAATTTTCATGGACTGACACGTGTCCAGAATTTGAACAGTCACGCTCAAATGTACTATGCCCGCTTCAATTCAGTTCTTCTCCTTCACGCATACAATCAGTTCTAAGAGCATACTAATTTCCAAAGCTTATTTTCTAAGAATTTCAGATCATCTTACCTTCCGAAATGGCTAATCAAATCCCTGCTCACGTGATGAATTCCATGGCAATCGATTTTGACTCAGTCTTATCCATTCAAGAAGATGATATCAAAAATGTCTTTCTGAAGATTGAATCTGCTGGACTCAGGATGTTCTTGGGACAATCTTCACAAGAAATATACTCGAAGGAAGTGAATGAATTTTATCTGAAAGGGTATGTTACTGTTGAAGGAAACATCGCTGTCACTATCAATGATCAGTTGCTGATCTTATCTGAAGAAAACTTTGGAGAAATATTTTCCTTGCCGACTGATGGATATGTCAGTTTCTCTGAAGCTAAAAAATTTGATATTGAGCAAATGCAATCCTCATTATCTGCTGATGGGCGGAAAATCAAAGTCTCCGACCCAAAGAAAGAACTGAAACCAGAAATTCAGTTGTTGGCTGATATTGTAGCAAAAGGAATTCTAGCTAAAGCTGGCTCATATGCAGCTCTCACTCTTGAGAAATTCCAGGTGATGACAATCATCATGGGTGAGAAGAAAGCCAACTGGAGGTACATTATTTTCAGCATTCTAAAGAATATGCTTCAATCAACAAAATAGTCCAGGGGGTTTGCTATTCCAATCAGTTATATTCTGAAACTCAAAGGACTGGTAGCTAACAATGCCGAAAAATTCTCCAAATTCAAGATATTCACTGCCAAGAATATATTGCCACCAAAAACCAAGATGGATCTCTCGCCTAAACAATTCGTAAAAGTCAAGAAGGAGATTGGGATACAGCAAGCTGCACCTAAATCAGTCAAGAAAGCCAAGACGCTGGCCCAACTGAAGGCTACAAAGCGAAAACTGATTCTCAGTGAAACAGATTCTGAGAAAACTCCATCTCCCAAACTTATCAAGAAACCGAGAACACAAACAACCAAAACAATATCAGCATTGGAACCAACCATTACTGAGAAACTATCTCAGTCAGGTGCTGAAACACCCATTCAGGCTATTCCATTGCAGGTCATCCCTCCTGATGATACAATTCCAACTGAAAATATACCCACGAGAGTAAAACCTCCCTTCACTAGTGTAAATCAACCCACTATTTTACCTCAAGCTAGACCAAAAGGCGTCACATTGAAGGAACCAGCGGAGTCTACAAAATCTGGCTTACAAATTCCTCATATTCTAACCACGGAGAAGGGAAAAGGCAAGCTTGAAGAGGAACCAAGGCCATCTCACTCCATTAAAACTCATATCGATCTAATTTGGGAAGAGGTAAATACATTTTCCACATCAAAACTCACAGCCTTTGACCGTTGGAAAAGCTTCAGGACCGAAATTTTTGCCAAGAAACTGAAGTACAAATCCAAATTGAAGATGTTTATTAAACTAGAAAAGATAGTTTTGAGGGTAGTTAAAGCTGCTACCATTCTTCAAGCACTGAAAAGGAGAGAGTATTTCTTTGATCAAATACGGGCTAATCAACTGACTAAGATGGTTAGACAGTTGAAAGAAAACTACAACCCCACAGGGCCAACTGCATATCAAGATAGAGCTGTGTTCACTCAACTGGATGCAGATCTTAGTGGTCTACAAAGGGAAATAAGGTTTTGGGAACAAGATCAAGAACTTGTTTTTCCAGAAAAAACTTCAGGAACAGAGGAATACAAATCTTCATCACCTCAGAAGAATGAATTTTCTGAAGAACTCATTGCTGAAAAATCAGCCCAAGAGGTTCCACAAACAACAGCCGGGGATCAACATTTGTACTCTGAGACTGAACTTACCTTCGCCAATATCGATGAAATCATTCAGTCAGTTGCTCAGGAAGCTCAAACTGAAGCACATAATCTGGAATCAGTTGATCCTCTGACTGAACAAAAAGAACAAGAAGTTCTGGTTACATCTGAAGACCCAGTTCAAACTTTTATTGCTGAAGAACATATTCAATTCTCTGATAATGCAGAACCAACTCAATTTTTTGTTGATCCAGAAACAGTTCAGCAAGTAACATCTGAAACTGAAGAGGAAACTGAAGTGCTCACTCAGAACCAAGAGGAAACACTCACTAAATCTGTGGAAGAGCAATTGCCTAATGTTGGAAACCTTCAAACTAGAGAACCCCCTCAAGTTTCAGCTATTGATCAAACAGAATAACAAGGCCATGAATCTTCAACAGCAGTTCCCACAGATAACCCTGTTATTATATAACAAAGTGTTTCTGATGCTCAGAAGCACCCTTCTTCATCTCAAGATCAAGAAGAGGCAGTTGATCGCACTATGATAATTTTCACTCCTCCAGAACAAGTGCCAGATCAGGAAGATATAGGAGTCATGTCTCCTGAAATCTCAAATTCAGAAGCACTGTTCAATGAAATCAACACCATCAAGACAAATATGAATCAAATAATGGATGCCATCAAATCCATTCAGTCAACCCAATACTATCATTCTGTAAAGCTGAATGGATCCGAAGATTTTGTTTTTGCAAAGCTGAAGAATATTCAAGAAGTTGTAACTGAACTTTCAGTTGCCATAGAACACAAGCCGAACAAAGCAACAACTGCTACTCTTTTCGTTGCTCAAGATGTGATCAACCAACGAGTTGAAAGAATAGAAACATCTGTTGCAAACAAAATAGACTCACTGCAAACCTCAGTTCTTACTGCCATCTCCAGTATTTCAGCCGATGTCGGCATCTTATCTACTGAATTTCGACAATTATCTCTTCACATGGCTCAGTTTGACAAAAAGGGGGAAGTGTAGTATGACTCAGATTTAGCAGTTCATTTTAAGACAGTTTTTGAGAAGCAGTCTATAAAAGTTCAATCCTTCAGTTAATATATGCTTAGTTTTGTCAAACACCAAAAAGAGGGAAATTGTTGGAAACCAAATTTCGGAGTTTGACAAACTGAAGAAATTAACTGAACTATGAGACAACTGAACATTTAACAACTGAAAGAAGCTGAACAAATGTAGAAAACTGATCAGATGGAAACCGATCAGTTAATACACTCAGCCGCAAACATATCTCAACTGAATGGTTCTCGGGAAAGAACAATCAACCGACAAAAGGACATAGTAAACAGCAAATGAATATGGAAAGCCACACCTCAATCATTACAGCATAGAACAACGTATTTCGGCTATTGCAATTAAGACGCCGTATGACAATCAATGAAGAGAACATTGCCCAACAAATTATGAAGTGGCAATCAACGGATACTAGAATTCAAATTTTTATTGAAGTGACCGTTGAAAGAGAAGTATAAATATGACTGAAGAACAGCAGAAGAAAGTGTGACGATTACTCAATCTTAAGCTTGCTGTTACTCTGTCAAAATCTTAGCTCACTTTCATTTGAATTACTTGTAGCAATCAAGGCTACAATCTGAGCTTGTTAGCACTCTCTAAAAGCTGTTAGATTCAATTGTGCTAATATCAGTTACGTACTGAGAATATTATGTAGAACTAAGAGTTTCAGTTTTGGCAGTTGCAAGTCCAAACTGAAGTGGGTCTGTACAAGTGTTGTACTTGATCAAATCTTTTAGTATATATCATATCCTTGCGATAGAATGGGTGACGTAGGAGTAATTAAATTCTCCGAACATCCAGAAACAACTCTTGCATATTTATTTCAGTTTCGTATTCTATCTCTCAGTCAGTTACTTTCCGCAACTACTCCAGTTTAACTGATTGTTATTGACCAACATGATTCCGAGATTCAGTTTGTCACTAAACTGAACTCAAGTATCGTTAAAGAACAAATTTTAAGTGTGAGTGTTTATTCAACCTCCCCCCCCCCCCCCCCTTCTAAACACTCTTGTTACTACAGCCGATCCAATCAGTTGGGTACTATCATGCTTGAGTTTTGACGTTCTTGTTATCAAGGAGTTGATAAGTAAGAATGGAGCAATTGGGATATGCTCATATAAGGATATGTTTAGTCCGAATCACATGGAGATGTGAACCCACGGCTAGTTGTATCAATGAACCATTGAGGGCCACACAAGTACTAGCTTTCTAGATCCCGTTGAGAAGTAAAAATAGTTCAATGTGTTGAACGGCTTATAAATGAGTTTATAAGCGTAGAGAAAAATAGAAGTATGACTTCTATGAGAGAAATGTAATTTTTAATTTATGAATGTGTTCCTAAATTAAAAAAATAGGCCAAGTGAATAATGTACTTGAAAATTGTGATTTTCATAAACATTATTATGGACTAAATTAAATTAATTCAAGTGTTGAATTAATTAAGCACTAGTGGGCCTAGTAGAGTCCAAATAATTAAATTAATTCAAGTGTTGAATTAATTAAATAACATTGGGCTTTGTAGAGCCCAATTGAAAATAACTATTTAGCTAGTGGGCTTGATTAAAATCAAGTAAATTCTAATTGGGCTCAAATGTGTTTGAGACAATTTAAATTAAAAGTCCATGGGTCTTTTGTAAATGTTACAAGCCATTTAGGTTATTCATGCTTAGGAGGTGAAGAGTTGTGAATACTTTTGATTAAAATATTACAAGGTATGCAACTTTTGCTTTTGACTTTTTGCACAACCAAGAAAACACTTCACTCCTCCCATTCACTAACATGGCCGAAATTTTGTTCCCTATTCTCTCAAGTTTTTCTCTTCTTTTCTTCTTCAAGTGTTGAGGAATAAATATACTTCTCTTTGAAAAATCCTCTTAATTTTCTAGTGCAAATTATGAGAGGATTTACCTAGCAAGTGGTGGGCCTAATTTTTGAAGGAAGGAGAGCTTGTAGACTTGTCATCCTGGAAGAGCCAAGTTGTTTACAACTTGGTTGGTAGGTAAACTCTAAAACACCCTCTGTATGACATTATGTGTTTTTATTGTATTTGCTACACATATCATGGTGGCCGAAAATATTCCTTAAAAATTCGATTTTTTAACCTTCCGTTGCGCTTCCGGTCACCGTAACCGATCCCCTTTCAGACACATTGATAAATATCCTGTCTTGGACTCTTTCATAGAGAATCTCTTAGAATGGTATCGATATAAGTCGCTTGGGTGAGCCCTAGCATCCTCTTTGATCTATCTCAATAGATTTGTATTCACAATACATAGGATGCTTCATCCATGTCTTTTATTGAGAATTTACTTACTAACCATACTTTGGTTAATTGCGGTAATCTTACATCATTCCTAATGAGTAGGATATCATCAACATAAAGCATTAGAAATGTCACTGCACTCCCACTAAATTTCTTGTACATACATGGTTCCTCATGAATCTTAGCAAAACCAAATTCCTTGATAGTGTTATCAAATCTGAGGTTCCAAATTCTTGACACATGCTTGAGACCATACATTGAGTTCTGAAGTTTGCATAACTTATGTTCACTTCCTATTGATGTGTATCCCTCGGGCTGTGACATATAAATATCTTCTTTAATGTCTCCATTGAGAATTGTTGTCTTTACATATATTTGTGATATTTCATAGTCCTATCATACTGCTATGGTCTATTGTATTCTAATGGATTAAACTTAACAAATGGTGAGAAAGTTTCCCCATAGTCAATTTCTTGCCTTTGAGTATAACCTTTTACCACCAGAGAAACGCCTACTAGAAATTTTTTTCTTTTTTTCTTTTCGAAAGCTAATACTCGAAAATTATATTTAAATGAATGCATGCAAAACTGCCGAAAATTCACATTTGTAAAATACTAGTGAACAACTAACAAGTATAAATACTTCAGTTAAAATTCACGACAAATCTTCATCACCAAGCTTACATTTTAAAAATAAATCAAAGAATCATGTGAAATTCCTGATAACCAACAACATAGTAAAAAGACATAGGATGTAAATATCCAAAATCTCTCATATCTCAAATCATGATGTGCGGAAAATACGGTCCTCGGGTTAGCGTGCACACATCGAACTCTGCCTACTTAGTCTTCGGCACCTCCAATCTCCTTATCAATATGCTCACCTGCATCATTCACACCTAGTGAGTCTAAAGACTCAACACACCTGTAACATTATAGCAAGTACATAGACATAGCAAACAACAGTGAAAAGTACCGTAATAAAAATACATTTCATGATTTTTAAAACATAAACATAATAAAGTATATGTGTCAATCATGTCTCAACATATCATCATATACACGTGTTCATCTCTTTTAATTGAATTTAGTTAATTAGTTGTTCATATCAGCTCTATTCGATCGATCCATCTACATATAACTGTGACACCTAGCATCGGGGACATATACGTATTTTTCCATAAAATCAATCATGCAACATATTATTCATAATTTCATAAAAATTCATATTCATGATAACATAAACATTTAAAATATGTCAAAATTGTGGGCACTGCCAGGACTAAATACTCGACCCAAGTGCAAAATGATCATTTTGCCCCTGGAAACCCTAATTGACTATTTTACCCCTGAACCTCAAAATTTCGAACCAATTCCAAACAAACTCCTTAAAACACATAAAAACATAATAATATGCAATTCTTAGACGTAAAATCAAGCTCGTTATAAAACATACACGATTCGTTTTAAAACTCGGACACCGGTCCCGGTTTTAACTCGAATTAACCCGAAACTTAACCAAATCTTTCCCAACTTAAACCATGACTCAACTGTGCCCTATCAGCCCATAAACCACCTAGATCAGACTACCTAAGACCCTCGACCAGCCCTGGGAAAATGCTGTAATTTTACTGCACGTGTTCCCATTCACCCTACTCGGACCTTTAGCGCTAACCCTTCGGCTCATGCCACAAACCACCAAGACCAGACCCCTTCTAGGCACCCTAGGACCATGACAGACCCCATAGGACCCACACTAGACTAACCCTAAGCACGCCGACACACCATGCATGCCCAAGGCTTGGATGTGTCAAGAAAACCCTAGCCGCCTCACTCCAACCCCTTGGCCTTCAACCCACACAAACAAGTCTCGACTCCAGCCTAGTGAACTCTTCTTCTTTGATGTGAACCCCCTAGGACCCTCACACGGCAGCCACTTGCACCATGGTAACAAAAACATGAGATATATGCAAATCAATACGTAAAACATGATCAACCGAAGCCAAACACGATTTAACATGAAAGGGATGTGAAATCTTCATACACGGCACACATGTCAGTATAAATACAACATGAATGATGAGAAAAGAAGATACATGCTGTGCCTTAACGTTTACGTGCTCAAAAACTTGAAGATATGCGCGTAGGACTTGCACCAGAAAAGCGGGGAAGAAGATTTGTTGAAAACTATGTAGGATTTCGAGACTCGCTGCTGAAAATCTTCAAAAAGAGGCTGCTGATGAAGGGGAGGGGTGGCCGAATGGGTGTGATAGGGTTAGGTTTTTCTAATGGTTTGTTTAAATAAAAGGATAAATGGGCCTTTAATTAAAATTAAAAGAATTTAAAACGGTCAAAATGCAATTAATCGGAAATTATAAGGGGGGGATTGCGAATTTTCCTAGGAGTAATAGGATCCAATCAATAATCTTCATAAAATTCTGGGAAAAAATGATAGAAATTCTTTAAGCTTCAACACAAATAAATCTATAAGCGTTTTCTCCGCAGAGAGGATATTTATTCTAGGTGTAGCTACCTATGCATTGCTGAATTCAGGAGCTAAACACTCTTTCATATCTAAAACTTTCGTTAAGCGACTGAATATTACACCTGAGGATATGGGATTGGGTTTCAAGGTTTCTATTCCTTCCAGTGATCAAATGATCATGTCTAGTATTTTGAAGAATCAGAAGCTTTGTTTGCAAAAAGATGTGGTTCGGGCAGATCTTATTGTACTCCATATGCCTGAATTCGATATTATACTTCGCATGGATTGGTTATCAGTGAATGGAGTTTCGATAGATTTTCGGTAGAGGTCGGTGTCTATTCTACCGTCTAGAGGGAAATCTTTTGTCTTTGAGGTGGTGACGAATAAGTAAATGCCATACATTATATCTTGTTTGTGTGCGAGGAAACTTATGAGATGAGGATACCAATCTTTTCTAGCATGTGTCACTACAGCACATGCTCCTATAAGTCAGAAGCTAGAGGATGTTGATATTGTTAGAAACTTTCCTAGTGTCTTTCCCGAGTACGTTTCTAGCATTCCACCTGACCTTGAGGTGGAATTTTCTATTGAGTTGATGTCGGGCACTGACCCATTTCTAAAGCACCTTATCGTCTAGCATATGCCGAAATGAAATAACTAAAAGATCAAATTCAAGAATTACCAGACAAGGGTTTTATTCGCCCCAGTTGTTCTTCATGGGGCGCGCCGATTTTGTTTGTGAAGAAGAAGGATGGTACAATGCGACTTTGTATTGATTATCGAGAGCTGAATAGAGTCACTGTCAAGAATAAATATCTCCTACCAAGAATTGAAGAATTATTTGATCAATTGCAATGAGCATCGAAATTCTCAAAGATAGATCTTCGTTCTGGATATCATCAGTTGAAAGAGAAAGAGTCCGACGTTCACAAGACTGCTTTTAGGACTCGTTATGGGCACTATGAGTTTATGGTCATGCCATTTGGGTTGACCAATGCGCCAGCGATCTTCATGGATCTCTTGAATCGTGTATTTCAACCGTATCTGGATCAGTTTGTTATTGTATTCATCGATGATATTTTTATCTATTCAAAGAGTAAAGAGGAGCATAGTCGGCTGTAGAAACCATAAATTGGACTGCGTATAAACCATGCATAATTCTAGTATTTTAAATTATAATGATTTTATTGCATGAGTATTTAAAGTGCCTTTCTGTAAAGTTAATTATTTAGTTTCAGTAGTTTAAATTTTATTCTTTCAGTTATTTCAGTGAGGCAGGACTAGAGTTGGAGTTTTGAGATAGAATTTAAGATTCAGAAAATATATCCAGAATTTATTTTAGATAGCAAGTAAGTTGATTTAAGTTAAAAAGGAGGTTTGAGGATTTATTTTAATTACTTGAGGTGAGTAGGAAATAAGTTCATTTTAGTTCCAATAATTAAGGGATTAATTCACTAAATTAATTAAAAGGATTAGTGAGGCTTTCAAGGGTTATAAATTTACTAGTTAGAAAATAATTCCCCTCCATTTATCAGTGAATTTTTCGGCCACTCCTTAGTGGAATAACAATTATATGCCAACTCACCTTTGACCCATTCTATGTTAGTATAGCTTGCTAACCTTTTTAATTATTTATCCACCTTAATTAATCAATACTAGATCACTACCCTAGCCTTGATTATCAGGTATAATCGGCCACCTCACCCCCCAACAAACACCAACAAATCATTTGATATCAAACCAAAAATTCAAAATTTAAAAGGTGGAGACTTGGTCTTGATTTGTTCCCTATATCTTGCAACCATTTCCCTCACTCTCCTAACCATCATTACCCCTCTCCCTTGCTCGAAATCTGAGAGAAATTCAGAGCTAAAAACCGTGAGAAAATTCAGTAGGAAACAAGAGAAAAAAATCGAGTAAGAAGAAAGGTAGAAAAGAAAGCGCTCCACCTCCTGCGCACCGAATCGTCTCGTTCTTTCGTTTTTCTTTCAAACGAAACCAGGCATGCATATATTCTTCCTTGACTCTTCAATCAAGTCCTAATATCCTTTATTTTCATTACATGATCATGTTTTGATAAGCAAAAACCGAAACATAACAAGAATTTTCAGAAAAACCACATGCAGATTTTCGAGTTCCTTTGACAGCTTCACGGTTTGCTTTGTGTTGTGGGTTTCAGGTATTGGTTCGATTCCAGGCTCCCAAGGTGACATCTAGACATGTAATAGGATGCATTAAGACCATGTTGGTCCACTCATTCAACCCCATACACGTTGGAAGACACGATAATGACAGCAACTCCACATGTTGTCCATTTGAGCCTTTCGAAATTTTGTGTTGCTGTCATAGGGGAAATGAATCTGATCATGGCTGCCACAAGGCCTATAGCCATGGTTAGATCACTTCCCTAGCATGTCTATGACGTGAATAATTCTCCCTTTTGGTGGCTCGGTCCATGGTTAATCGGTTTTTAAGTAAAAACGCAAGAACAGCCCCTTCCCCATTTCGGCTTCTCACTTGTACAGCATGTGTGTTCAAAATTTTGGTGGAATGGTGTGGATCTTGGTTGGCCTATGTCCCTTAGCCATGGTTCATACCATACCCCCAAAATTTCTAGATCGTGCCATGGTCAATCAAATGGCCACTGGAACGACTCGAGACAGCAATCAAAGCAAAACACCTCACGCGCATGCAAAGGTGCTCTCGGGTGAACTTTCCAGATTGGTGTTGGTGTGGTGCGAATTGTGGCTGGGCTAGGGCCCATAGCCATGGTCCAAATCATTCCTTGGGATGTTGGTAAGAGTCTCTGGTTGGTGGTTCAAGCCCCAATGGCAGGTAGTCTCGAAAACGACGCAAGAAATCTAAGCACAGTTGCTGTATTTTGTGGACAGCAACTTGCTGTGACGGTTCAGGGGCTCATTCGAGTTCTTGGTTGGCTTTTAGCCTATAGCCTTTGACTGGATAGTGCCTCATTGAGTTAGGAAGGCCATATTTTTGACCGTTCGTGATTCGGATCATTTTTGAGGTCCTACGAGAATTGACTCTCGAAAGAGCGTTTCATGTTTTGGCCTCCATTCACCTAGATTTCGACCCTCACTATTTTAGGAGCATTGTTTCATCATTTTATGCGTATTTAAATCATGACTATTTGATGGTTCGGTGTTGGTTCGGGTTGGCACAGAGTCATGATAAAATATGAAGTCGTAGGCGCACTTGTCTCAGTTTTTGGATTTAATTGCATAGTTTGGTCAAGTAAAAGCTATTGCATATTTTTCATGGCATATTTAGGTTGCAGCGAGCCTGGGAGCGATCCAATCCATTCAGTAAAATTACTACAGGGTATTTAATTCGGTTATTTAATTATAGTGCGTGCAAAAATATTCATTTTGAGATTTATACGATATTGCTTGTGGTCACTTTACTATAATGATTAAATCCGGTCGCCAGTTACCGGCCAGTTCAGTTGTTTCACCCAGTATACTATGGCAGTAGTCTGATCATACGTAAATCCGGTCACCAGTTATCGGTCCGGTCCCAATATCGGTCAGCTCAGTTCAGTTCAGTTCAGTTCAGGTACCACTTGCGTAGACCATAATCTCATCAGAAAATTATTACAAGCTATTTCAGTACAGGGCTCCAAGGAGCAAACATTTTTACTACGATTTTTCAGTTCAGTTATGCACGTATTATAATTGCTCATGACATAATATTTTTATCCCATGCAAATTTTACTATATTATTTACTCGTTATTTACGATATATGCATGTTGAGTCTTTAGACTCACTAGACTTGATTGTTGTAGGTACTGATGATGTCGGGATCGAGGGCGGGGACCAGTGAACTAGCTTGGGTCGGCAGTAGTAGGACCCGAGGACCTCAGTTCAGCATTTATTATTATTTGATTGCTCAAATATTTTAATTATCGTTGGATAAACTGTTACTGTTATTTCGAAAATGTTAATATCTTCCGCTGCAATTTTGAACATCAAACTTCATTTATCAGTTGATTTTGTGAATGAGGCAATTTTGATTATTTTAAAAAGAAAATTTTAAATTTCCCGCAAATTTTCAAAGTAAAGATTTTTAGGCCTTTATATCGGCATTTGAGTACAACACTGCAAATACTGCAAAATATGAAATTATATGCCAAGTTCAGTAAGTGTGAGTTTTGGTTTGATAGAGTGGCATTCTTAGGCCACATCATTTCTAGTGATGGAGAGAAGGTTGATCCGAGAAATTTTAGGCAGTGAAAGAATGGCAAGTACCGAAGAGCGTAACCGAGATCCGAAGTTTCTTGGGACTAGCTGGCTATTATCGAAAGTTTATTCAAGGATTCTCATCAATTACGATATTCTGAGGTGGGTGGTATAGTCATCACTAGGAAGCTCATGACACGCCATATTTCATTCATCTTGGAAGCACAAAGATGTATAAGGATCTTCAATTATTGTATTGGTGGTCGGGCATGAAGAGAGATATCCAGCGGGAAAACTTAAGCCACTTCCTATTCTCGATGGAAATAGGAAAATATTACTATGGACTTTGTTGTGGGATTTCTGATGACTATCAAAGGATTTAATGTTATATGGGTGACAGTGGATCGTCTTACGAAATAAGAGCATTTTCTACCTATCAAGACGACATTCACCATGACACATTATGTTGATTTGTATATTCGAGAGATAATTCATCTGCATAGGATTCTCGTATCTATTGTTTCTGACAGAGATCCGAGAATTACATCATCTTTCTGGAAGAATCGGCATGCAGCGATGGGACTAAATTATTATTCGGCACAACTTTCATCCTCAAACCGATGGTCAGTCCAAAAAAGTTATTCAAATTTTGGAGGATCTACTTCGTGGTTCTGTCATTGATTTTTAAGGAAGTTGGGAACCGAAGTTGCCACTAGTGGAGTTTACCTATAATAATAGCCACATCAATCATCAATAGGGATGGCTCCTTATGAGGCAGTATATGGAAGGAAGTGTAAATCAGCCATACATTGGGACGAGGTTTGCGAGAGAGGAGAATTTGGTCCGAACTTAAATCAAGCAAACAGCAGAGCTAGTAGTCAAAATTCGAGATAGAATGAAAACTGCACAAATCCGACAAAAAAACTATGTCGACAAGCGACGAAGAGAGCTACAATTTGCAATAAAAGACCACGTTTTTGTGAAAATAGCACCTATAAAGGGTGTTATGAGATTTGGCAAGAAATACAAACTTAGCCCAAGATTCATAGGGCCATTTGAGATTTTGGAGAGGATTAAAACACTAGCCTATAGAGTGGCATTGCCACCAATGCTATCTGGAGTACACAATGTGTTCCACATATCTATGCTGCGGAAGTACATGTCAAAACCTTCACATGTACTAAATCATGAACCACTGCAATTGACTCCAAACATGAATTACGAGGAAAGACCTTACAAATATTGGCTAGGCAGGAAAGAATACTCTGAAACAAAGTCATACAAATGATCAAAGTCAAATGGCTAAATCACTCAGAGGAAGAAGCTACTTGGGAAACCGAGAGGAACATGAGGAGTCGCTACCCGGAGTTATTCAGTAAGTTCTAATCTCGAGGAAAAATTTTATTTAAGGGAGAGAGGAATTGTAAAGTTCAAAAATAAGACGACGTAATCCAACTGCATGCAAATCTAAAAAAAATGGAAAATGACTAATTAAATGATTTTATTTGATTAAATTAATTATGTTTGATATGGTTATGAAGTAGTTTTCTACTTGAATGCATAAATTATATTTTTAAAAGTTATTCGAGATGCGATCGATGAACGGAGACCGGTGGCTGAAAAAATTGGAAAATAATTTTATTAAATAATTATTTTTAATTATTTAAAATAAGGTTGATGCTTTATGATATTTTTAAAAATAAGGAGTTTTGAGGTGATTTTATACGCCGAGTTGTAATTTTTAATAGTATTCGATTATCGACGAATGAACTTTTTGACAACTCGGCTAATATTTTCACGAACTTTCATCAACGAAATATTACAAATATGCATTAATGGGCTTATTGGGCCTATTAACCTTGTTAATGGTCCTAGGCTTTTTTACTTGTTTTATTATCAATAAATAAGTCCACAACTCTCCCCATTATTGACAAAACTCACGCCCTTTCCCTTCTTCAGCGCACACACGTGAATTCATCAAGGAAAAGCTTCGGTTATTGCAAGGTTTTTCAGCAAGGGTCTTCCGTTTGTCATCGTTCTTCGCATATCAACGTATTTACGTGCGTAATATACGCAAAGGCACGCCATAACTATCTTTTTCTCATCTATAACACCATAATATGGTTTTGAATTACTTTTTCATGAAAAACATGATTTCTTATTGAATATTTTCGTTTTTATGCATTCGTGTATGAATAAGGTATGATTTTATGTCAGAAACTTGTTTCATATTTGCGTGAAGGGATTGTCATGTTAAAGGATCATAGAGAGATGTTTTTACACGAGTTTAAGAGCCACACGAAGCACGGTAGAGGCTGCACACAGAACTAGAACAAGCTGATCGATTATTGCATGTTTTGATGTCAAGGTCGGGTAAAGGGTTTAACCATGCATGGCTCGACCAAGGCTTGACTAGGGCTGGGCTGGGACGTGGTTGGGTCCAGTGGGTTCACTAGGGTCCATGGGTGGTCTAGGAAGGGCTTGGCCATGGGTGGCTCGGGCTCGGCTCGAAGAAAATGAGAGATGGCTCGAGGGTGTCCTTGATGAGTTTGGTTTTAGGGTTTTCATTGGTTAATAATTATCTTGTCCCACGCGAATCGTTTCAAAGAGAATCTTCTTCCATCTAGAGGCCACATCAAAGAATAACTGAAACTAGGCACAAAGCTCATTTAGATTTGCCTGTTCCTGAAAATATTTTTATCGTTTAGATGTCGTAGAAAATTGAGAATTCTGATTTAGCTACTTTAGCGGCTTGGCCTGTTACTCGAGATTAGGGTTGGGGTTGAACTCTGGTCCACGGGATCGAATCATGGTTCATAAGGATAATTTAGGTATAAAAAGTCTATGTTTAAAATTTGGGAAAATAATATTCAAGTTTGAAATTAATTCGGGATTAAAACGCACTACGAATTAATAATTACGAAATAAATAAAAAAAGCCATGAATTTAAACTAAATAAAAATATCAAAAATTTTATTTAAACTTAAATAATTATTTGGGATGGTCTAGTGTCAACGAAGTAAGAAAAAGTCAAAATCGTGAAATTTTACGTCTTGGGGTAAAACAATCATTTTACACCTGAAAAATAATAAACGACATGACAGCGCCTGGAATGCTGTAAAATATGTTAATATGATTATATTAAATTTTTATGAAATTTTATGATGAAAGATTAACACTAAAAGATATATTGCATGCTTGGTTTAAAAGAAAATTATTTATGTATGCTTTAATTTTATATAGTGATGAAAATATGAAATGTTGAAGGAAGTGAAGTAATTGTGACTAATACCATGATACGATGATATGTAAGGCCAAAGCTTAGCTGACGCGTGATAGCATCGCTGATATCCTCACCGCACAGTACTGTGGTAATACGTAGATGGATCCATCGACATTCAGCTAATACGAAAGTCACAATTAACGATCTGAATTCAACGAAAAGGAAAACATATACGTATATGATGAAACGGAATATGTTTATGATTAAAGAAAAATATTTATGTTTATGCATCTTCATGAAATGTTATCTTACGTAAAAATATTTTCATTGTTGCATGTGATTGTATACGTATTACTCGTTATTATGGTTGTAGGTTGCTGAGTCAATAGAATCACTAGGTGTGATCGATACAGGTGAGCATGAGGTTGATGTTGTTGGGGGCTTGAGAGTTGATCTTATTGGACTGAAGGTGCACATAACCCGAGGACCAGCAATAGTTTTCCGCATTTATGATTTAAAGTTAAAGTTAAAGATTTTTACGACTATCATGATTGATTTTGAGTGGTTTTTGAGAGAATGTTAGTGTTAGTATATTTTTGAAATATTGATAGTTTAGGTTGGTTGACGATATACGATTTTACGCTTTGAATTAAATTCTTTTGAATTTTCAATTAATAGTTGGTTGTTTTATTTTTAAAATGATGTAAAGTTATTATATATATATATATATATATATAGACACACAAGGGTATTCGGCCGAAATATGTTAGAAATTTTAAAAAAAATTAATACTTTTTAAGAAAAACAAGGATTGGACATTTCATTTCCGACCTCTAAAATATATCAATTCTCTGCTTAATGTACCCATATTTTAATCCAAAATATAGTGTAGTTTGACAAAAACTCAAAATTAATTTTTAATTTAAAAAAATAGTCAAATTATATAAAATTCAATGTAATTTCAAACTACGTTACATTTAAAATGAGTCAATATATGTTACCCTTTTAAAGGAATTATATTGAGAAAAATAGAGAATCCACACTCCTCGATATCAACAAATTTAGTGTCCACCGTTGTTTCATCCCTATTCTTAAGCCAACTTCGTACCGGTGTTATACTATGCTATCACTGCTCTCTTTTTAAAAGTATCCAAAATACTTTCTTTGAATTTTCCACAATACGCAAATTACTATATCAAATCCTTCATTCAACAAAACAATTGTAAACATTTAGAACTGTATATTAAATAAATTTTCAAAGAACATGAAAATAGTTTTACATTTATCACAATTACATCAATTAACTACCAATATAAAATATCCAAAAGATGAAAATTTCGAGTTGGATTAAAGCTCATCAGAAAGCCCGAACATGAAAGCTCAACTAGCAAAATCTTAAGCTTGATCCTCCTCATGTAGTCAAGTCAGGTCGACGGGCACATTTGCCGGCTAACGCATTTGAACGAACCTCTCAGACATTTTATAAATTACTATTGCGTTTCAAAAGAGAACCAAAGCAAAGCCTAGCAGATGCAAGTCAAACTACCTCTCAGATAAATTAGTACTTATGGTGCCATCAAGAAAGAACCATGATACAAGAGAAATGGAAAAAATTCAGGGCCAAGCATACATACAACACAACCAATTCAGAAGATTAAAAGACCAACTGCTCCCCGTGTAAGGATGCAATCAACCAGAAAATAAAGACAGAGATGAAGGCTAATAGCCGAAGGCTGGCTTCCACAAATCATGTTACCTCACACGAGAACTAACTGCCTGAGTCCCACTAATTATTCTTGCATTCTTGAGCACAACACCAACAAATACAATAATAATCATCGCACGATGGATAAAGCAAATATTAGGAGATGCTTTGGAAGGATAACCGGTCTCTCAGAGTATCAAAAATTGAGGAAGCGGCGGTATTTTGAGAAAAAGTAAGTTTCAAACGGCCCAGCAGTTCGCTATCCTTTGTCTGGGATGCGGCATCTGCAGCTTCCTTGGCCATCCCAATTCTAGCATAAGCCTGTTCAGTATTTACAGAAAATTTAGGAATTTAAACAAGAATAAAACATTCTTTGCTCGCAGAAGATATGAAAGATGTATAAATCCAGCTATCAAAAAATTGGCTATTTTACCTCGGCTTTCTCTCTGGGATCAGCAAGTTTTGGAATATATTTAAGAGCTTCAGCTTTCTCACCTGCATCAATACATGCCTCCACAAACGGCCGGTAACCTAAAGGTGACAATATAATAGGCAAAAAGATGGAAAAAGATAAAACAATGAAATAATGGTCTCTCCACGGACTGCCAAAAGTATCTTATGCCCCTGTTTAGTATAATTATCGTCTGTTCTTTCACACATTGGAAAAATAAATGTAGGAAGGAAAATAACCACAAAACTGCAAATTAAACGATGACCAGACAAGTTGAACTTCAGAGGGCATCTCTCATGGTTTTAAGGCATAGTGAGTAAAAATTTCATATGTGAACAGAGAGACATGGTTTACACGCAAACCCAAATTAAAAGGTAAAAATGAGAGTCGAGGGAAATATAATGGAAACTGTACTCGGCGATATGTCTACATCTACCTACCTCATAGGAACGCTTGGATCAGAAAAGTAAGTTTAAACAAATCAAAGTTTCATGTAGGCGCAACTGAAACAAGTTATTGGAAACAACCAAGTACACAGAAACTTGCCCAAAAAATATTGAATATAGACTAACCAATAGGTGGCCTTTTCTCTTTTGAAAATTTTTCAAGTGCCTCCCAATCACGGATTGTTGCCAAAGCAAAAACTTTAAGCCAATACCACCTCTTCTCTGAAACCTGTGTCACATTCACAATAATTTTAAAAGTGATCGTCAAAAAATGAAAATAACATAAAATCATTGTATGCAAAAAAGTTAAAGAATGGTTCGGGGTAATGCCCTTCTTATGTACTTGTGAATATCTATTAAGAGAAATGACTGAAATTTTATGTACCTTAAATTCAGTTTTAACTTTCATGGCAGCCCGATGATTTCCCAGGACAATACAAGTGCGAATCGTGTCACTGATACTTGAATCCACAAAAATTGCCTGTTTAGTAGTCACCTCTAATTCATGTTGAATCCTGCAATTGATTGCAAAGGGTCAGAATAGCAGCTAAATGAGATCGCTAGATGCATATTTTATGATAACGCATATGATGTACAAATAAAGAGAACCATGACAATGGGATGCTAGGGGAGGGAGGGAGGAGCAGAGGGTCAAAAGGGAAGAAGAAACGAGACAGAGACCTCATTCTCGAAACACTTTCTCAGTAAAAAAACAAGAGAAAAACAATAAAGTATCCAGATTCATATGAAAATGTGATTGAAATAAGCATATGCTACTGTCTAGTAAGAAGTAGAATTGGGATGAACAGATGGTTTCCAGTTTCCAAAAATGACTGATGCAAAGTCTACAAAATGGTAGTAGATTATTTTTATCCTTCGCATATAATATTTCAGTCATCAGCATAATATTCTTAGAAATGGCAATGGATCCAGGTCCCCATTCTATTTGGGGTGGATTGGGTAATTTAAACGGGTATCAGGTCATATAATAGGTATAAATTTTCTACGAAGACAGGTTTGGATCGAATAGCACGTCATATACGACTCCACCCGTACCCATCATGTTTAACAATTATATTATATTATATTATAAAACAAATATATTAAGTATGTATAGGTAAAAAAATTATACTAACCGTTCTACTTTTATGAAAATATATCAAACTATATCATTTTAAAAAATTACATAAATATTTTATCTATTTTTTCTAAAAAAATGATTTATTTGTAGGTAACTATTTATAAAATGTTATATTTAATGAGAAAGAAGAATCCTACAAAAAATATCCTGGTCAAACAAAAGCTACTAGCTAATTAATTTGACTATATCAGTTTTATTCTAAAAAACCTATAATTCAAACTTGATCTAATTTTTTTTGTCATAAATATATTGGTTAAAAATAAAAAATTATCAAAAACTATTGTAAACATAATCGACAGATCTAACGAGTCAAACCATAAACTTCAAGTACGGATCATGGCGATGTCCGGGTTTAGATTTAAACGGATCCGACGAGTACGAGTCCTTCGTTTAATGGGTCAAGTCTTTAAACGGATCCGACAAGTATGGGTCTTTCATAATTTTTAGTGGGTCAGTTCTCGGATGCTCGAGCCAAACCCGACCCATGTCCATCCCCATGAGTTCTATATACAAAATAGGTTCCATAACTAGGTTACTAGAGTACCAAGCTTTTAGACGTTCATGAAATAGAACATGACATTTACATTTAACGAGGAAAAATGACACCAGGGAAGAAGTAATTTCAATTACTAAAGCAATCATTAAGAGAATTACAACAAGGGACTTATTTAGTACTTAAATGAATGATTTTCAAAAATGAATTAATTTGTGAAAAGGATTAAAAAGATCTAGAAGATCCGAGGAGGTAATAGCAGGAGCTAACAGACCATTAATCGTATATTCAATGCTAATAAGTAACAGATAAAATGATTACCTCAACAATTTTGCATGTTCCTCTGCTGCCTTAGACTCAAATGTATGTTCTTTTGTTTCTGCAAAAAGATTTTGGGCTTTTTCAATTAATTTAATACGTGGACCATGAAGAGGGGATCCCTTGCTTGCCATTGGATTCTTTACTAGTTCCCAAGACTCTTTCCACAATAGAAAAGCTACATCCTGCAAAGTCAAAAAATCTTTTCTATAAGAGTGGTGAGAGATGAGAATTTTGAGCATATTAATTTACTGGTTGTTAATTCATTCAAGTATTATCACATTAATATATTTGGAGTAGACATTACAAATAACTAAGACAGGATGAGACCATACGACACAAGTCAATTTGAATTTACCTGGAGTTGCCCGGTGGAAAGAAAGAAGTCCTTCAAAAATTCGTGCTTGTAAAACCTGGAAAAAGTTGAGTTAGAAAACATATGCTGCATTATCAAAGGTTGTTACAAAATAACCCTGTATTCGAGGTTTCTTTGGCAAATGAGCAGTATTCCTACCGTGCATAAGTCACGAACAAATCACGTGCAAGTGGTCTGGCTTGTATTGTTCCAAAAAACTCTAGGGGTAGTTTCTGCAAAATCGTAAGTGTTCATCAATTAACTATCCTCAAGACTGAAGAGACTGCAATCTTGTAGATTTCATCATCACAAACCTTCTGCCACATATGAAACAGGACAAGATAAACAAGATCAGTATCACCACTTTCAGTAGCCTTCATGAGTGCATTATCTTCTTCTCCAATGCTGAGCAACAGAGGAATCTGAAGAGAGAACATTATTAGTTGTACAAAATTATCCTAAAAAGAGGAAAACTTATACTACTTCAATTTAAAATGACATCACTAAAGGAATGGAAATCTATCTTAAAACTAAAAAAAAAAAAAAACAAAGAATCTAGTTCTTTATTTAACCCATTTTTCCATAGCCTTTCATCACTCAAAGTTAACTGATTTTAATATTAAAATTTCAATCAACTTGTAGCTACTCCTCAAAATTAGTTTTTATTTACTTCTCTGGTAAAGATGTAACACGGAGCACAAATTGCGATTCACTGTCATGAAATGATAAAAACACCTTGAATGGGGTGAACAAACACAATGATACCTGTTTGGATGAATGAGGCTCATCTTCAACTAGCATAGCAGCTAACTTTCTACGACCACTTTTGTCAGCGTGTGCAGCAACAGCTGCATATGATATGCCTTTGCATATTTTGAGCTGAAAAATTCCACAACTAATATCTCAGGCATGGAGTTATTTATGCAACGGGAGCAAGTAGAAGAGTTTAACTAAGGAATTTATCTATTTACTGGAAACTTTTAATCAAACAAACCACAAATGTCATTAGAAATCTAGACTATAACTAAATGATTATCTTATTAAACTTGGCTGTTACAGATGGGTTCCGTTCTTTGGCAGTCAGATGAAAGACTAAATGTAAATTACATTTTGTTTGGCACTGGTTCGGAGTCATTTGAATACAGAGTCCAGCTCAAAACCCAAAATAAACATTCTCCGAGGGCTGGGGGGAACTAAAAATTCTGACCACTAATTTGAGTCGGTTAAATAAATAATTTTTTTTACCACTCCATTAGAAGACTGACATCTAGAGAGACCAGGGGGATTACAATTTGTGTCATCTACAAGAACGAAAAGTCATTTGACACTGGGAAGTCGAAAACTGCAATGGAATGGGTTTAAAAGTGGCAAGATATTCAAGGGTTAACAAAAAAATTCACAAGACAGAGTCACACCATGGTTCATGTCTAGAGAGTTATGAAGTAAAATGAATTCTAACAGTATAACCTCTCAAGTGACTCAAAAACGATGTCTAACAACAATCACCACTGGAAAAAAATCAAAAGTAACAGAACTTACATGATCACCTGGAATTGAGAAGGTTTGTACTATGCACAAACCCCTTACAAGAGATCCATTAAAACTAACCTTGTTAAGTAACATTTGTAGGAGACTTGCATCAGATATCGCTAAAGATGCTGTTATCTTTGTACAGGCCCAATGCATCACTACGACTTCCTACACAGAGCCAGAATAATAGAATGACTTCGTGCAAAAACAATGGCGGTACCAATAAAATCAAGCAAAAAAGTAAATGCATCTCCCCCCAGCTGTTTCTTTATACACATAGAAGTTACAGGAACTGCATTTCATCTTCATGGAAAAGAATCTAATCTCGTTTCCTTCAAGATTATTATATTGTTGGAAGGGAACAGAACAATCTAGCAGTAAATAGAAGTAACATAAAGAACTGCATCTCATTTTTGTTGAGAATAGACATCTTCCTTCACTATTATTCCACATCTTCACATCTTCTCTATAATACATCACTCTTAGCACTACAATTGCCATGAATCAATAAAGAAAGTTAAGCTACTTTCAGCAGAAGCATCCAGTTGATAATGGCAGCACATCGCATAACAGCAATTCAAAAAAGCTTTTTCGAATGAATAAGAACAATATAAGAAGCAAATTTATGGGGAAAAGTAGAGCATCATGGACTTCATAATTGAAAAGGAAAATAGACTTCGTCTTCTAGTATACATGGGCATGGGTAACATGCATTGTGAAAACAACATGTACGTAACCCAAAAAGGAGATATCTAGCAAAAGAAGATCCTTGATATCCAGGGCATCATAAAAAAAATTACTAGTTGCAGTCTACTGGCTGCATTCATAACCCAAGTTGCATTCTTTCTAGCATTATTGGAATTTACACAACGGTGACTTGAAAAGACGGAGAATTAATCAATAATTAACTGTCATTTCCCCCATTACACGACTTTCTTTGTGTCTACGTTCGTTGTTATAGCCATTTACTGAACAACGTTTTACCCGTTTCCTAACAAGAGTCAAGAAAGCAAGAAGTACATGTCAGTACCTTTCCTTTTGTAGGAAACAAAATTTATCAATAAATGAATAGAAATGTATAATTGGAGAATAGAGCATCCTTCAGATACATATTTCAGACTATAGGTTGAATTGAGTGAAACACAGTTAAATTTTCATGGTCCCAACTTCTGGATCTCTTCATGGGGTAATGTGCGGCTGAATTGAACTGTTTTCTTTGTTTTTATGTCCCAGGGAGACCTATGGTGTCATTAGGGCCGAGGCTCGAATTAATGAGAGATCCTCAGATCTCTTTAACCAGTTAGTTGGAAGAAAATATTATGCAGCTTTTATTCATATTAATTCTGCTCTATAAAGTATAAATATTAGAGCGTACGAAATTAATATGAAATTGAACCCCTGAGAATCATAGGATAATCCCAAATTTCTACGAAATTTATTGAACCCCTGAGAATCATAGGGATTTGGATAATCCCAAATTTCTTTTCATCTGCAAGGAAAACCATGATTCCCCTATCTAATTAGTTTTTGTCAGAATTTTCCATAACATCTTTGCCTCCTTAATGGTCGTGCTAGTCCGCAAACATGAATAACTGGTGATGTTATGGCCATGGGGCTGCATCCTCATTTTCCTTGCTCGTCGTTTCTTCAATGCCTTCAAGCCAAAATAGTTACTTCCTATAGTGTAGACCTCATCACAATAGTACCAAGCCCCTTTTCCTTCTTTCTTCCCTTTCCTCACCGTGGTGGCTATAGAGGGTCAATTATTTATTTCATCATGCCTTGTTCCCCCCATTCTCCTCTCATAGAGCCTTGCAAGGCTTATGACGTTGATCAGGTCCTAGAGGTTTTGCATCTCAATTTCAACTGCAATCTTTTCTTGTAAGTAGCTGAGAAAGATCTGACTTCTCACCAGCTCTCTACAAGCGAGCTGTTTGAATTAGGGTTGATATTCCTCCACTGTTCCTGTTTGGCGAAGTTTTAATAATTCTCCCAATTTCTAGCTGCAGATAAAGGGGCTGAAGGCGAAGATTACAATGGGACTTGAATTCTACCCATTGTAAGTCCGGTCGATCTTGTTCTAATTTTAAGAACCACAACAGAGTTTTGCCTTCCAAGTGAAAAGAAGCTAATTCCACCTTTTCATTCTCGGATGTACGTTGGTGTCGAAAGTTTTCACAGATTGATCCACCTTTACGGGCCAATTTGGCCACCATACCTCGAGCAGTCCAACTTTGAATATCGAGGAACATGCTTGAGAATTTCTCCTTCTTCAGGTTCCTATTCCTCGCACTGGATCCTTGTGAGCCCCTGTTGCTGCTCTTTCTATTTTGTCTTCCCATGTTTTAGATCGTATGGCTGACATGCTAAGCGAGAGTCCCTACAGTTGAGAAGCCATTTCGCACATTCTTTGTTCTCTAGTGAGTTTATCTTCCTGATACATGGTCAATCGTTATAGACCCAACTTCTGGATAAAAGGTCTTAGGGTAATGTGAAGCTATGTTCCCTCTCTTGGAGACCCATGTTGTCGTTAGGTCTGGAGACTCGATCGAATTATCGAGAGAAAATCAGATCTCTTTGACTACTTAGAAGGAAGAAATATTTTCCCCTTTTATTTTCTTTTTAATTCTGCCCTAAAAATGATAGAGCTTACAAGATTATATTTAAATCCCTAGGAATCCTACAGATTTGGTAAATTCCAAATCGTTTTTTCATTAAACAAAAGATAATTCAGAATCCTTTAATAAAGAAAATAGAGAGGTCAGAATCATAAAATAAGGAAAACCATGATTCCCCTGTCCAATCAATATTTTGCTAGAATTTTCCATAACAGATTAACATTCAATCAAAATTTCTCCACTCGTAATCACAAGATAAATGGAGTCAAAAGTAGAGACAACACTTAGCCACAACTCTAAGACACAGTCCTTGCAACTTGGATGAAAATACTGCAATGAACTGATCGATGTTCTCAACAACACACAAGCCTTTATCCCACTAAGTGGGGTCAGGTACATGGATCTTCCCACGTTATTGTGCTCTATCTCCTATTATATCTTCATCTATATTTAGATAATGCATATCATTCTTAATCGTTATTATTCAAGTCTTTTTTTGACTCCCTCTTCGTCTATTAATATGGTGCTAGTCATGGTCTCGTATCTCCTAACTGGAGTCTCTATTGGTCGCTTTTGAACGTGTTCATACCATCTCATGTGTGTCTCTATCAATTTTGCATCGATAGATGTACCGCCAACTTTTCCTCTAATATACTCGTTTTTTAGTCAATCTATTAATGTATGTCAACATATCCGCCTTAGCATCAACATGTCTGACTCTATCTTTTGTTCACGTGTCCACTTTACTGCACAACATCCATATGACACAGCAGACGTAACCGCTATTCTATAATTTTTCATTTGAGTTTCAGGGACACCTTATTATCACGCAGAATACCGAATGCTCTTCTCCACTTTGAACATCCTACTTGTATACTATGCAATAAATCTCAATCAATCCCCGTCAATTTTCTATAAAAATGTCATTTTTTTATAAAAATGATCCTAGAGATATTGAAGGTTTGCTAAACTCCAATTTTCTATGTATTATGTCTTTGCTCTAGTAAGTCTAGATTTTTACTCTTCCATGTTCTTATGCTAAGAAAATCTGGTAACTTACAGAAGCAAAATTGCCCGACTTGTAGCTTTGTTTGGCTGAAAGTAATGTGCATCAACGTCTCTGAACGAAGAAATATCATCGATACATAAAGTCAGGAAAAGAAATTACTATATCCTAAGACCTTTCTTCCAGATAAATGAGGAACAACCATGAACAGATCAGGAATCTTATACTTCTTATATAAAAGAAAGAAATGTCAAAAGACCAACTTACTTGATTCATGCCAAGGTATGCTGATATACGCAAAGCTAGAAGATGTTTATGAGCATTAATCAGACGGTTAATCAGAATGTTTGGTGTAAGCAGCTGCAAAAAATGGAGAGCAATCTCAACATGGTAATCAGTGCTTGAAACTTAAAAAATAAAGAGGACAGAAGTTAAGACCTTGTATTGCTGAATACTAAGAGGAATACCGATCTCAACATGGCGCACAGCATTTAATACTCGTAGCATTTTACTAGTCTCTTGAATTCGGTCATGTTGAAAATGGCTGTCAAAGCCAACTGGATATCATTACCAGGAAAAATCAGAAAACAATATTCTTTTGAGAAGAATCAAAATTTATTAAACTGCAGAACTGGAGAAGTCGAAGCGATTTTACAAGAAAGAAAATCATATGAGAACAAGTTGAATTTCATGTGCAGAAGAAATGCTGCAGCAACCCATGTTCCAAGAGATGATCAGGCCTCTTGGCGGTTAAGTTACTCATCCTTTCACTCATTTGCAATTTATTAGTACAGGAAGATAAGCAAATTGATTACAAAGAATCTCATCAACCATAATCTAATACTTGGAGTATCGCAACTGGATAAATCGATCCATAAAAATTGTTATCTTGCACATAATGTAATTCAGTAAACATACGCTTCATCATGTTACAACTGCTGGTGAACTTATAAAAGAGCTTGTTGCTCTTACAGTACTTCAGATTGAAAAATATTAGTATCTGAAGTTTCAATAGCCACGAAAATTAAAAGCATAAAATTCATGGGATCGTAAGCTTTCCATTTCAAAATGTTTTCCTTAAAGAGGTCACGGTGGAGAAGCCACAGAAATGAACACAGATCACCAACCATAGCATTTAAATAATTCAACTGCTAAATTTATGGACAACCATACAATTCTGAGATTCACAAGGTTTAGCAAATCCCAGTAATTTTGATCCCATCTGAAATAGAAAAAATACACTATACGGTTAAAATGAACCCGACTGATTCAGCTTTTACCTAAACATCGCATAGTAGATGATAAAATTTGAAAAACCATTAGTCACAATAAGATTAAAATGCTAATGAAAATTGTTTATCAAAGATCATCAAGAGCTTATAATCCCAGTTTAAGACGGTGATTTGATTTTACTATGCCTCCAGTAACAACACAAATGCTGCAACTGTACTACGGTGATTATTAGTTCAATGACCTTACATAAATTCGAATTTTAAAAAACCACCGACATTTATTAAAGGATAATTGTGCAATGTGTTGCATTATGTGTTTTTAGTCAACGAGGTTCATGGTTTATATAAATGTAGAGAGAATGTCATAAATTTAAAGGACCATTCTCCAATTACGTAAATAAAAAGGCAACGGTTCTATCTCAATATCAAGATAGAATGGTAAGAGAGCTCTAGCCTTTCTATTTGTGGATGAAGGACAATATCGCCTTTTTACTAGTCAAAATTTAACAAATCTCCAGTCTATTAAACATGCCTCCCACAACATTTAAACTGCACTATATTCATTTGGTAACAATGAAATGCCATTAAACTGTTATTCACCAAAAAATGTTGCGCCCTACTCCAGTATGTGACCTTGTATTTCGGCATGATATGATTCAATACTTCATGCTGACCACCTCAATCAAAGAATATAATATACAAACCTGCAAAAAGCTTGCCCATAGCTTGCAGCTCTCAGTAGCGTTCGCTGTTGAGAAATATCAAATTCATAACCAGCAGCATCGACACAAGCCTCAACAGCTTCTGGCAGAGAAGAGCGGATCAATCTTAAATTTTCATCAGCCTGCCATATTATGGAACGTCAGTATTCTCATATTAACATTAAATTCAAAAACCTTTTGTCAATTTATTTCATTAACTTTTTTTCCAGTCACTATTGTAGATAAAATCAATCAAGAATATTTTATGATTTAGTAATAAATTTGATGATAATTTTGTGATTTGATTATAACTGATAGGATAATTTAAATCTTTTAAAAGAGTTAGGCTAATATTTTTTTCTCTGATTTTTTGGAAGAAGTAGCATCACTTGTGGCCTATATAACGTGTACTATACTCATGGAATTAGTAGAGAAGTCATTTTTCTCATATCTTTATTTTTATAGCTATCAATTCCTTACACCTACTAGCTCAACATTCAATTACTTCTAAGTTTAATGCCTATAATCATCCAGAAATTTCTTTTTTTTATACAAGAAACGTTTTTTATTAATGATATGATAAGAACTAAGTACATCAGTGGACTCATCTAGAAATTTCAAGATGATAAGGCTCATTCTCGAGGATTTCAAAAATATTTCATTGACAGAACTCCCAAGGAAAAAGGTTATGTAGATGGAATGAATAGTGCACATAAAAGCTGTCAACCATGTCTGTAAGTCAGCAGTGCATGAAGGATGATGAAGCCAATTAAAGCTATGGTCAATGCATTGAACATGAGTAAACATCAAAAGTTAATATATAAAGTAAATACACTGCATAATGGATCTTCAGGGTGTTATAGGATAGTATCTCCAGACCCATAGCTTTCATTACCTTGAATTAGGGACAAACTGCACAAATATATTCAATGAAAAGCGATGAAAGAACAGAATACCATGTTGCATTACATGTCTTCTGCTTTTCACAAAAACCATGAGTAAATGTTCTAATTAATAAATTTCAAAAGAAATATGCATCTCCACATCAGGGTTACACACATCGTGGCGGTGTTTATAAGCTACGGTTAGGTCCCAAAAATTCGTTTCACTGACCATGCAAAATAAGGTGAAATTGGAAGGTAGATAATGCATACCATGTGATACTGAACAAATAACAGATGCAACAGGACTACAGGTAAAGAAGATGTGGATTCCAGACCATAATATCAGGACAACATGATAACATGTATCCATAGTTGTCAAGGGCGCAAGGCGCACCGAGGCGCACAAGGGCTCTGGAGCCTGAGGCGCAAGGCGCAAGGCGAGGCGCGCGCCTTACCGAAGCAAGGCGTACTTTTTTTATGTTTAAAAAAAATATATTTAGCTTATAATAATATATTAAAATATGAAATAATTAAGTTACAATGTCACACAAAACAACAAATAATTAATAAGTTCATAACAATAAGTAACACAATTAAAATTCTTCAATCATCCTGAGAAGTTACGTTTGGGGTTGGTTTGGGCTCTTACATTTTAAGTTACTATTAAAAAAAAACTGAGAAGTTGCATTTTCAAAATGCAACTTCTCTGTTATTGAATTTGTTTTTTTAAAAAAAGCAACTCAGGCGTGCCTAAGGCGCGCCCGAGAGCCTTTCCAAGGCGAGCCCAGGCGCGCGCCTGGGCGAGCCTTTGTGAATCGTTGCGCCTGGGGCTGCCCCAGGCGCAATGCCCACGCCTGGTGGCGCCTCTCGCCTCAAGGCGAGAGGCGCTCGCCTTTGACAACTATGCATGTATCCAAATGACGCCAGGAGAAATAAAATTTTAAAGTACATGATTAGAGGAAGACTACCTTGGCACTTCTCCGGTCAAAATGATCCAGAGCATCATATAACAAAGCAGAGGGTAAGGTGCTCCCAATCTGAAAAATAGACACCGTAGAGTCTGGGACTCGATGCAGAAACTCCATACTAGTATTAGAAAGTATTCGCACACCATCACATTCTGGGATCAAAATTATTGGCTCATCGTAGATGTAGCGGACTGGATCGCCATAAGGGCCCACCATCAATAACATGTCATCCCAGCAAAGTAAGACACTGTCCATTCCGCACCAAGCTAGTTGGTCAGGAGGAAGCGCTGACTATGCACATAATAAAAAAAAATTAGATGACAAATCATGCAATTTAAAGTGTCCCAAGAAGAGCTACAAGATGCAAAGGAGTATGACTTATGCAAGATATAATCTTTTTCGGTGTGACTTAATTTTTCTCTTATGTTCCTCTCTAAAAAGAAGTAACTTGTGTTCATCGATCAGGCAGGAAAAAGGAACTCTATTTCACATGGAGATGAAATCTCATAGTCAAAGGCTGAGTAAATGGAATACAATTGTGTTACTTTAACATGAAGCTGCTCTCGAGAGAAGGTGATTAGGAGTAGTTCCAGAGTGTATGATTCAACTGCTAACACAGAGATCAATAAATATCCTAAGGTGGAAAAGCAATGCAGAATCAGCTCATTCATTTAGATAACTATGTAAACGATATCATCAGCATACAAGAAAAAGGATAATATACAGTTGCAACTCAAAGGGTGTATCAAATCATTTCAACACCATTATCTATCAAGCAGAGAATGGATTTAAATAGCAGCTTACAGAATCCAAATAGACAATTGAGTAGTTGCAAGCCTTTACCTCACAAGCGTATTCAATAATAACATTAGAAAAATCAGAGGACATGACCAGAAGCCTTCCATCATGCGTGAACGATGCAACGAACTCCCCTTTTCTGGAGACCACCATCTTCTGCAATGGCCCCACTCCTGCTCCCAATTCCTGCACTCCATCCTCTTCCACGGACAGCACGTGATCCCCAACTCCCAACAACACCTCCACATCACCTGAATTTCTATACTGCGGCTCGATTACAGCCATGCAAAGCGGCATCTCCTCCAAACCACAATCTGCCATTTTAACCACAGTAGTTGGAGTCTTAAACTCCGGCACTGCAAAAATCTCGAATGCCTCATTAATGCACACCACGCCGTTTCCCCAAAACACGCAATCAACGACGCTGTTGTCGAAACACTCCTTTCCTAATGAGGAAGTACTGAGTAACTCCGCGTGGATGTTGTATGAGTAAACGGTGCCGTTTTGCGTGATGCAAATCAGGGTTAGGTCATCGGTCCAGGACATTCCGATAAGACGACCGCCCGGGTTTTTCCAGATGGCCTCCGAGATGAGAATGCCCGAAGAGGTATAGATGCGGAGCTTTCGTTGGGCGGACTCTGCGTAGAGCTGCACGATCTTGGTGTCGTCTCGGATGGCCGCGATCGGGCCGCCGAAAGGAGCACAGGCGATTTTATTGCGCGTGAGGTCAACATGCCTCCATTGCATCTGGTAGAGCTCCGGCTTGCGATAGTACCGGTTGTAGAGAAGCTGCCACTCCGCCGCCAACGCGACGCCGACCATAATGAAAAGATTATTCCTCGAAGAATCAAATCAAATCAATGGATCTCCAAATAAGAATCATGCCATAAATATTTCGATTGGTTCAAAAATGAAGGAGTTTAAAAGCTAGAATAAAATGGAGTTCAGAAGAAACGAGAAAGGAAAGAGAGAGACAAGAGTGGGAGGCAATTATTGGGCTAAATTTGGTTGTTAAAAAATAAACAAAAATTGGGTAAATTGTCATACACGGTACCAGGTAGAAGGGGTTTTTTTAAAAATAATTCAATTTCTAAAATTAATTTCAAAAGTAATTTAAAAAAAAAGTTTGCAAAAATAGTTTAATCCGTGTTTATGATGCAGCTTGCGACAGAATTTAATGACGGTTTTTATACCACAACCGTCGCTACAATTGACGTAGCGACGGTTGTTACACACCGTTGCTAAAATTGTATCAGCGACGGATTAAGAACCGTTGCTAAGTTTAGCGACAGATTAAACCGTCGCTAACATCTGTCGCTAATATTTGCTCTTTTCCTTATCATGCGACACTAACAGCATTTACATGTACGTCGTGGATAATCTTGAACTTTCAACGGCTTGTATCTTTGTAGCATGCAATGTGCGCTGTGGAAAAAGAATTTGCGCGCTGCGAAAAACCTTTTTGTTGTAGTGAAGACATTAAAAAAAAAACAGACAAAAATTCATCACGTAATAAGTTTTTTCAGGAACATATACTATTCAACCCGATTTTTCAATGAGTCAGAGATGGCTGATTTTGGTTTGTTTGGCCAGCAGGATTTTCGACCAAGACGGAGTTTGTAGACTATAATTTATAAGTCACCATGATTTTTAAACTCCGTCTTGGTGGAAAATCCTGCTGGCCAAACAAACCAAAATCAGCCATCCCTGACTCACTGAAAAAATCAGGTTGAATAGTAGAGGTTCCTAAAAAAACTTATTACGTGATGAATTTTTGTCTGTTTTTTTTTAATGTCTTCACTACAACAAAAACAGTTTTTCGCAGCGCGCAAATTCTTTTTCCGCAGCGCACATTGCATGCTACAAAGATACAAGCTGTTGAAAGTTCAAGATTATGTGCGGCGTACATGTAAATGCTGTTAGTGTCGCATGATAAGGAAAAGAGCAAATATTAGCGACGGATGTTAGCGACGGTTTAATCTGTCGCTAAACTTAGCAACGGTTCTTAATCCGTCGCTGATTCAATTTTAGCGACGGTTTTTATTACCCGTCGCTAATTCAATTTTAGCGACAATTGTGTTATACTTACCGTCGCTAAATTCCGTCGCAAGCACCATCCATGCTTCCGAAGCACGGACGCTAGTCCACGTGAACAACATCCGCGCTTCGTAAGCGCGGATTAAGCTATTTTTGCAAACATTTTTTTTTTTAAATTACTTTTGAAATTAATTTTAAAAATTGAATTATTTTAAAAAAAAACCCAGGTAGAAGAGTCGAAATAATTTATTTCGAATATATAATATTATTATTGTATAATTCAATGTTTGAAAATGAGATGTTTTTCAAAATAGGTCTGAATAATATATTTGAGATTAAATATTTATAGGATTTATTCAAATACTTTGTAATATTTATAAGAAGAGCTAACTAATGTTAAACATCATGTCAAAGAGAGACATCTTAAAGTCCTAAGATAAATTTATTATTCAAAATAATAGGTTCCTAGAAATAGTCTTGAATTTCTCTAAACTCTTTGGAGATCTTAGATAGATCAATAAAACGGTACATAACTATAACATCAGATATACTATATATCACATAGAATCGAGGAAATCCTTGAAAAAAAAGAATAAATTCTTGAAACATTAAAGAATATTCAAACAAAAATTTAAACTCCAAAACAACAATCAAATTCTAGTATAAGGATCTTGGAAGGAAGGTTATCATCATCTTTTGGTACTGAACCCTTATTACACCAAAAAAGGAAAGTCAATTTAATACAAAAACCTTTAACCGATGAAGAAAAATAATCAATCTGATTAAATCTGTCTCAGAAAAAAATTAAGCTAATGACAACTATAAAAAAGATTGGTTTAGAAGATCTTCAAAACCTTGTACAGTATTTTACGAATTTCAAGGTCATCCTTTTGAAGATGAATACAACAGCAGGCGAACCTCTCTAAATAACTTGGTCATCTTACTTGATAGGATCGGTTAGTAGGTGAAAGAGTGTTTGGCTTTGGCCTGCTTCGAGTGATTTCATGCACGTCCGTGTGCATGGGGCTGGTACCATGGTTAGGTCAGTCTAAGAGGGTTCGATCAAGTCATAGTAGAGGCTGGCCCGGCGTGGTTTAGGCTAGAGTCGAGATATGGGCTTGGCTTGGAGTTAGGGTTTTGTTTTCTTTCTCTCTTTTGGTGCAGAAAATTTCAGCAGCTTGTAGGGGGTTTTTGAGGGTCTTGTACGGTCTGGACATGGTCGTTTTAGGCATGATTAAGTGTCAGTAGGTCATAGTTTAAGATTGTAATGATCTGAATCCTTGTTTTGAATGAAGTATTAATTAAGAGATAATTAATGAGTTTTTAATTAAGTATTATTAAGGAATTGATAATTCGTGATCAAGCTATTGGGATCCAATGAATTTAAAAAGAGATAAACCGTTCTACTTCATGTTTCATTATCTCAAGGAATCCAACTAGACAAATGAGATTATGACATGTGGCAGATTAGATTGATTCGGATTTTCTGAAATAGTCCTGATCCAGCCTATAAATGGAAGCTGAATTCTTTTGTTTCCTTCACCGCATTCTTCAGAGAAAATTCTAGTTATACCTTAGGTTTTCTAGCCAGTTTCTAAAGCACTTTGGTGTCGGGAAGTTTCGGAGCTAGTGTCGACTCGAGGAGGGTCGGTGAACTGAGATCGAGACATCATCAGCGGGCTGACGACGGACACAGGTATAATCTTAAATCCTTAGATAGTTATTTAAGGATCATTAAGGAGAATTTGTAGCATGTTTGAGCTGGTTTGATAGTGATTTCATTATGTTGGTATTGTCTAGGTTCAGAGCTTTTTGTGATTGTTTTAGTGAGGTACATGATGTATTGACTGAGATATCCAAGCGTAGTATACACACTTATATGCTGCATATTTATCTGTTGCATGATACATGTTTTACTGCTTTGGCATATTATGCATGACGTATCATGTTGAGCCTGATATCTTTTGAGATATACCTCGTTTGTTGGGGCCGCTCAGCCTTATTCTGTATTGTGGACGATGGGCATCGAGAGCTACAGTGTCCGACGAGACCCGCGGGCTCTGATGACCTGGACATTGCAGGTCCACGTCTTGATGATGAGTGTGGGAGCTAAAACATGCCTAGGGCAGATCAGAGACTACACACTCAAGCGCCTCTAGACTGAGCATGAGATTCTTGACTTCATCATTGATATCCGAGCATATTGTATTTCGCATGCATCATATCAGTTTGTATACTCGTAAAATCTCGTATTGGGCGATTGTCACTCACGTCCTTGTTTTCATCTTGGGCACCTTTTTCCACGGGGCAGGTCTTAGGTTGGACGGTTCGGACAATCAGGGCAGTGGCTAGAGCAGTTGGGTTTCTGTGGTGATCCATTGGAGATTTTATGTGGTTTATCATTTTCTCGTTCAGAATTTTGTTTTCGTTGTGGTTGTATTAATGTTTAAGACTGCTGATATTGTTCTGTTTTCGTTTGGGTTGTAATATGATTAAGTATTTGGTTTTCGCTGTTTAATTGTTTTTATTAAGTTTAATGTTGCATGTTTATTAGTCTATTTAGTAGTGGATCGGGTAAGGGCTCTACATTTGGTGGTATCAGAGCATGCAAAGATTTTTGAGACATTAGTAATTCTGTTTTGAGGATTTAGAGGTTGATTTTAGTTTTCTTTCAGATGTCAGGAGATGGAAGCATTCACGGAAGTGTGGGACATGGCCGTTATGGAAACGATGAGGCTGGCCGAGAACATCGTCGTAGAGATCGTGACTGAAGGCGTCACCGAGATCATGATGAAAGGAGATGTAGGAACCGTGTAAACATTATGGATTTCATGAAGATTGGACCTCACCATTGACCGGAGATGAGAATGCTGATGTTGCTGAAGCTTGGGTCGATATCATGGAGCAGTGTTTTCGAGTGTTGCACTATGAAGAGGATGAGAAGATGGAAGTAGCCGATTTCATGATCCAAGGAAAAGCTCGGAAATGGTGGAACTTGTTTTTGCCATTCTAGTTCAGCATCATGGGCGGATTCGTTGGGAACATTTCCGTCAGGCCTTCATCAATCATCACTTTCCGCCAGCTCTTCATCAAGCGAAGGAGATGGAACTGTTGACCATTAAGCAAGGAGATTCGAACATTGATGATTACCAAAAGCGTTCTACGGATCTGTTGACGTACGCTCCTCACATCAGTGAGAATTCTGCAGAAAAATATTCTCACTTTTTGAATGGTTTGAACCAGGAGATTTTTTACCGGGTTTCTGTCTGTGACGATCCTACTTCGTACGAAGGAGTAGTGAATTGTTGTCGTCAGACTGATATCATTATTGCTAGGAGAAAGGCTATGCAAGCTAGTAAAAGTTCTAGTTCATTGGGACCAAGGGGTCAGTCTTTCAAGAAGTCTGTATCTTCTTCTTCTTCCAGTTCTGGAGGGGTACACAGCTTTGGCAGGAAAAAGATGCAATGTGGCCACTGCGGAGGCAATCACCAGACGGAGAATTGTCGAAGAGCAATAGGTGCTTTGTTTCAGTTATGGTGGTTTTGGTCACATGAAGAGGGATTGCCCTAATTTTGAGAATCAGAGTGGAGGCGGAGGTTCTATGGCAGGGTCTTACAGTGGAAAACAGTCTGAGGCCACCGTGCAACAGAAAGGTTTTGCTGCTCAAGATTCTCGTCGTGGAAAAATATCACAAGGATCTCAGCAACGCCCACGAGTTTAGGGGCAAGTGTTTGACCTAAACCAAGAACAAGCTGAGGAGCAAAACGAGAGAGTCATTGCAGGTAATTTTCTTTTATGTGATATTCCTGCATATGTATTAATTAACACTGGGGCATCGCATTCATTCATAGCATCAATGTTTGTTAAGAAGCATAAACTACCCTACGTGTCATTAGATCTTTTGGTGTCGGTGTCTACACCGATGGGACAAAAGGTTTTAGCTAAGCGACTTGTAGTAGACTGTTTGTTAGAGTTTGAGGAAAAATACTTGTCTGTCAATTTGATGATACTAGCTTTGGAAGATTTCGATTGTATTATGGGAATCGACCTATTGACTTAAGTATAGAGCGACTGTAGATTGTTATCAATGTCTCGTTCAGTTTCGTCCAGAAGGAGACGAGAATTGGTTCTTCTTCGGTGAGGTGCTCGATTTCCAATGTCAGTAGTGTCTGCTGTAAAGGCACCTCGGGCTTTGGCGAAAGGAGGAGAAGGATACCTCGTTTATGCTCTTGACGTATCGAAGGATGTAATCGACGTGAAGAACATTCCAGTTGTCGATGAATTTCCTGATGTTTTCCCCGATGAAATTCCTGGATTTCCTCCAGAGAGGGAAGTGGAAGCGGAGATAGAGTTGGTACCAGGAACCGCACCTATCTCCAGAGCGCCTTATAGATTGGCACTAACCGAGATGAAAGAGTTGAAACAACAGTTATAAGATCTTCTTGACAAGGAGTACATTAGACCCAGTGTGTCTCCTTGGGGAGCACCAGTGTTGTTTGTTAAAAAGAAAGATGGGTCTATGCGACTTTGCATAGATTATCGACAGTTGAACCGATTACCAGTCAAGAATAAATATCCACTACCACGGATTGATGATTTGTTTGATCAACTGCAAGGGACTTCAATGTACTCGAGTACTCGAAGATCGATTTACGGTCTGGGTATCATCAACTTCGAGTTCATCAACGTGATATCCCTAAGACTGCATTTCGAACAAGGTATGGGCATTACAAGTTTCTAGTGATGCCGTTTGGTTTGACGAATGCTCCAGCAATATTTATGTAACGTACCGTACTTTTCATACTCAAAATTTGCGGAAAAATTTAAAATTTTCTTAAACATAAAATAACATTCAAAGTTTGCAATAAAATATCTCAACCAAGTCCCCCATAAGACATGGTTGTTCAAAATAACTACAATATAATTTGCTCACAAAAGGTTTGCTCAAAGTGTTTCCCTCAAAACATGAAATCAGAGTAAATTAACATTTGCATAAAAACATAAACATTGCGGTCCTCGGGTTAGCCTCCCGCTCAGTCCAAGCCCGCCCCTTGGTCGCCACCTCCTGTCTCCTCACCAACATACTCACCTGCATCGATCAAGCACTACAAGAAAAACAGGCAACGACAACGTATCGTAGCTTTTTAAAAACTGTTGTAACTGAGGGTGTTGTTGAAAGTCTGTTCAACGTAGGTAGAATTTGCGACGGTATTTAAAACCGTCGCTAAATCCATTAGCGACAGTTTTAATCATAACCGTCGCTAAATCCATTAGCGACGGTTTTAATCATAACCGTCGCTAAATTTCGCGACGGTCTACATATAACAACCGTGGCTAAATTTAGCGACGGTTAGCATATGAGCACCGTCGTCGTCCTAACATTTAGCGACGGTTCTTAATCATGAATTCCGTCGCTAATTTGTTTCGAAAAATAAAAAAAATTCTTTTAATAATTTAATAAATCTAAAAAAAACTAACAATCGAAACTATAATCGTGTAAAAGAGAAAAATTTTAATTGTTTTAAATGTAAGAGAAAAAAATTTTAAGTGTTGTGAAGTGATAAAATTGTGTATGAGAAAAATTTTAAGTGTTGTGTGAAGTGATAAAATTGTGTATGAGAGAATTTTAAGTGTTGTGTGAAGTGATAAAAATATGTATGAGAGAAAAATTTTAAGTGTTGTGTGAAGTGATAAAAATGTGTATGAGAAAAAAAAATTTAAGTGTTGTGTGAAGTGATAAAATTGTGTATGAGAGAAAAAGTTTAAGTGTTGTGAAGTAGTGAGAAAAATTTTACGTGTTGAAAAATATTAAATGTTGTGAAGTAGTGAGAAAAAGTTCAAGTGTTGTAAAGAAAATGGAGTGGAATGCGGGTATTTATAGTGAGTTAGCGACGGTTTGTTGTAAAACCGTGGCCAAAATTTAAATTAGCGACGGTTTGGATTTTATCGTCGCGAAATTTAGCGACAGGTTTTGAAATACTGTCGCATGTTTTAATTGGCGACGGTTGGAATTTACACCGTCGCGAAATATTGCGACGGTGTTTGAAAAACTGTTGCTAAATTTAGCGACAGATAGCATTAAACCGTTGCTAATTTTAAGCATGCGACGGTTTGATTTAAAACAGTCGCTACAGTAAGCGACGGTTTATTCAAACCGTCGCTGATCTTCTTTTAACGATGGTTATTTGCACACCGTCGCTAAGTTTAGCGACGGTTGTTTGAAATTCCGTCACTAAATTTGACAACGTCTTCCCCAACCGTTGTTGTTTGTCCAAAAACCACGCTATTCGACAACGGTTTCTTAAAACCGTTGTCTATTTTCCAAAAAAAAAACACGCTAATAGACAACGATTCATAGAACCATTGTCATTGACCCTAAAACCGTTGTCTTTGGCCCCTCAAAGACAACGGTTTTGGCTAAAACCGTTGTTAAAAACTCTAAGACAACGGTTTTGCACAAAAACCGTTGTCGTATGTGTGTTGTTGTATGGCGTTTTTCTTGTAGTGAAGTCTAGTGAGTCTAAAGACTCAACACGTATAAACTGGGAAATAGCGAGTACTACATAATAAAACCGCATGCAACTTTAAAATAGAACATACATACTTGAACTTGAATTTGCATACTAAAACTTGAACATACATACGTACCATAGACGTGCGCCATAACGTGAAAACTTTTCATAAACATACTGCGTACTAGAACATACATAACTTCATCATTTTGCGTAGAGGCATGTTTCAAAGCAAGTGACCCATAACATAATAAATGCCTGATCAGACAAACCACAGTACTGGGCTGACAGGGACGTATCCACTGCCACATACATGAGATCCCCGTTCATAATTTAACGGGCTGGTTGGTCCCCGTTCATAATTTAACGCTTTCCAACCTCGATCTAACCCGTTCACAATTTAACGGACGGATTGGTCACCGTTCATAATTTAACGCTTTCCAATCCTAAATATAATTTGGTCACAAGACATTTAGCATACCTCAAAAACTTAAAATATTTACTTTCACGTCACACATACTTACTTGGTGTTGTGGGAATTGTTGAGCCTCGATCGGGGCCCTTGCTGCACATACTGACCATGATTTAACATGCTTAACTCGCATAACTTAGACGTAAGTAATCATGCTCCCTTACGAGTTCAATCAATTCCTTAGGACGTTCTAAAGTTCCCATGACTCGACCTTGTAAATCATTGTACTAAACCTTGACCTCAAACCTCAAAGCATACCATAATTTTTTTCCCAAAATATGAAGTACACGGACCCCGTGCCCAGGTCCGGCTCTGGGTCCGTGTAGGTACTGTAAAATGCGTGTGTAGAAAAGGGGAGACACGGACCCCGTGCTTTGGTCCGTGTAGGGGTCCGTGTAGACTCTGTAAAATGTGTCGGGCAGAAAGGAAGGGGCACGGACCCCGTGTCAGGGTCCGTCAAAAGGTCCGTGTAGACTCGGTAAACTGAAACTTTGGAAAGAACAAAGGCACGGACCCAGTGCTTGGGTCCGTGTGAGGGTCCGTGTACCTGCTGTGACCGCGAACTTACGAAGGTTTCTGTACATGTTATGCTTTACACTCTAGACTCGCTTACCCGGACTAAGAATCGACACCAGGAGACCATCTTAGGCTACTATGTCCTTTAATCAAGCCTATACTATTGCCCAAAAACACCTACATGTCACAAGCAACCCAATAAACCCGTGAGCTCGACTTTTGACAACAACACGATTTATGCGCCCATTCAATCTCTCAAGTGCCTAACGACACAAAACGAAACCACAATAATCATCTTACCAACATGCTAACCATACCTAAATGCAGCAACGATCGCCTGTCGATCCCCAACGAAGCCTGCAACATATAAACTTCAAGAACACAATTTTCGTACAAGTCGCAGTTTGAGCAGTCCCACGAAAAACGCCATAACTCGCTCAATTTTCACACAAAAATCTCGAATTTTATATCAAATCGAAGGCATCGAAAATTTCTACAATTTTCTAGTTGAAATTTTTCTCAAAATCTCGACTAAATATTCGCAGTTTCAACCAGAACAGTAAAACGTGATTTTTGATCCCTAAAATGGTTTCAAAAGTGATCCCAACACAATTGCTCAAACTTCTACACGGCACACACATGGTTTTACGCATAAATAACAACGCACGCATAATATGACATGATCGATGCATCAAGAACAGAATATACGTGCTTTTTGATATATAAAAATACCGAACGACATCACCAAATTGGAGATAGAAGCGAGGTTGATCCGGGACGATCGTGCAACGATTTTATTGCCACAAAATACACGAAACTCACTGGAAAATTAATGGAGAAGGGGGCGGCAGCTTTCTCCTCCAAGAACCCTAGTTTTCTTTCTTTTAAAATCTGAAAAATAAAAGTGTGTGTGTGTTGTGTGTTTTACGTGCAGTGTGTGTGTTTGGCTAGATTAGGGGATTAAAATTTGGCTTAATTAAATAATTAATATACTAATAAAATGATAGTTAAAATGTTACTCAATTAACAAATTAAATAGAATACTATATCTACACCCTTTTTAAATATAATCCCCTAATTGGAATAAAACACACTAAATTTTAAACAAACTCTTAATTTAAAATAACACTCACCAAAAGGCTAATTTTAAAAGTTTTTAACTCTTAAACCACTACATACATAAATTAGGCTTTAAAATACTAAGCTAAATAACTTTATTTAAAATGTCCATCCATAACTTAAAATAAAATACCACATTTTTAAATTGCCAGAAAATCGTCACCGGGTCTTTTCCTCAATCCCGCTTCGAATGAACGCCTGAAACATGAAACTCGAAAAATATTTTAGCGTGCATCACATAAACATGAATAATTTAAAATGATGCATTTTCATAAATCATGCATGGCTAAAACAAATTTAAAATTGATTAAATGATTTACTAATTAAATAAATGCATGTGTTATACGTGTACTGAATTTGGGCACTACAGTTCCTCCCCCACTTATAAAAATTTCGTCCTCGAAATTAAGTCTTACCGAACAACTCCGGGTAGCGAAGTCTCATATCTGCTTCTGATTCCAAGTGGCCTCTTCCACCGATTGATTTAGTCACCGGACTTTGACTAGCTTAGTCACTTTATTCTGGAGCCTACGCTCTTGCCTGTCTAGGATTTGGACTGGTTTTTCCTCGTAAGACAAGTCTGGAGTCAGCTGAAACGGCTCATAACTCAGAATGTGCGAAGGATTAGCCAGATATTTCCTCAGCATCGAGACATGGAACACATTGTGCACCCAGGCCAGATTCGGCGGAAGGGCAACACGGTAGGCTAATGTCCCAACTCTGTCTAGAATTTCGAACGGTCCAATAAATCTCGGACTCAGCTTGCCTCTCTTCAAAAATCTCATCACCCCCTTCATAGGTGCTATCTTGACGAAAACGTGATCACCGACGGCAAATTCGAGATCTCTCCTCCTCTTATTAGCATAACTCTTTTGACGGCTTTGGGCAGTCTTCATTCTGTCACGAATCTTGACCACCACGTCTGCAGTCTGCTGAACTATCTCTGGACCAAGTTCTGCTCTCTCACCAACTTCATCCCAATGAACTGGTGATTTGCACTTCCTCCCGTACAACGCCTCATAGAGAGCCATACCAATTGATGATTGGAAGCTGTTGTTGTATGTGAACTCCACTAGAGGTAGTCTAGACTCCCATGTTCCTTGAAAATCAATCATGCAGGCTCTCACCAAATCCTCTAAAATCTGAATCACTCGCTCAGACTGACCATCTGTCTGCGGGTGAAAAGCTGTACTGAAAAGTAACTTCGTTCCCATGGCTGCATGTAAGCTCTTCCAGAAGGACGATGTGAATCTTGGGTCCTTGTCGGACACAATTGAAACTGGGAATCCATGTAGACGGACTATCTCCCTTATATAAAGCTCCGCATACTGCGTCATGGAGAAAGTCGTCTTCACTGGTAGAAAATGCGCTGACTTAGTGAGTCGGTCCACTATAACCCAAATAGAATTCGATCCTCTGACTGACCTCGGCAACCCAACCACAAAATCCATAGTAATGTTCTCTCATTTCCACTCTGGGATCGGAAGTGGCTTAAGCATTCCTGCTGGCCTCTGATGCTCTGCCTTCACCTGCTGACAAGTGAGGCATTCTGACACAAATCGGCGGATGTCCCACTTCATCCCTGGCCACCAATACAAAATCTGGAGGTCATTATACATCTTGGTACCTCCCGGATGGATAGAATACGGAGATGCGTCTGCCTCTGTCAAAATATCATGTCTGATCGATTCACCACTAGGCACCCACATTCTACCTCTGTATCTCACAATGCCGTCTGTCACTGTGTAAAGAACACTGCCCTTGGCTTTATCTTTCAGTCTCCATTTCTGTAGCTGCTCATCTGAAGACTGTCCTGCTCGGATACGGTTTAGCAAATCAGATTTGACTGTCAGATTAGACAGCCTAGGGGCTCTACCCTCACGATAAATCTCTAGATAAAACTTCTGAATCTCAGACTGAAGAGGTATCTGCACTGACAACTGAGCTACAACTGCCACTTTCCTGCTCAATGCGTCTACGACAACATTAGGCTTTTCCGGATGGTAGCTAATTTCGCAGTCGTAATCTTTCACAAGTTCCAACCACCGTCTCTGTCTCATATTCAACTCTTTCTGCGTGAAGAAATATTTGAGACTCTTATGATCGGTGAAAAATCTGTCATTTCTCGCCGTATAGGTAGTTTCTCCAAATTTTCAGTGCAAAGACAACAACGGCTAACTCCAGGTCGTGAGTCGGGTAATTCTTCTCGTGCACCTTCAACTGCCTGGAAGCATAAGCTATGACCCGACCCTGCTGCATCAATACTGCGCCTAACCCGAGCTTAGATGCATCGGTATATAATATGAAATCTCCTTGCCCTGACGGCATGGCTAGCATCGGCGCATAAATAAGAGCTTGCTTCAACGTATCAAAGCTCTTATGACACTCATCACACCACACGAATTTAGCATTCTTCTTGGTCAGGGAAGTGATTGGCACTGCTATGGATGAAAATCCCGGAATGAACTTACGGTAGTAACCGGCTAAACCCAGAAAACTGCGGATTTCTGATGCATTCTTTGGCTCAACCCATTCTTTGACAGCTGCTACTTTCGTTGGATCCACCTCGATTCCCCTGCTAGATACTATATGCCCCAAAAATGCAACTTTCTGCAGCCAGAACTCGCACTTACTAAACTTTGCAAACAACTTACGGTTCTGCAAGGTCTGTAAAACTGTCCTCAAGTACTGGCTGTGCTCCTCATGGCTCTTCGAGTATATAAGAATATCGTCAATGAATACTATGACGAACTGGTCGAGGAACAGCTGAAATACTCGGTTCATGAGGTCCATGAAAACAGCTGGAGCATTTGTCAAGCCAAACGACATCACCAAGAATTCGTAATGCCCGTATCTGGTCCTGAAAGCTGTCTTGTGAACATTTGCATCCTTCACTTTCAGCTGATGGTACCCTGATCGAAGATCTATCTTAGAGAATACGGTAGCTCCCTGAAACTGATCGAACAAGCCTTCGATTCTAGGCAATGGGTACTTATTCTTAATCGTTACCTCCTTCAGCTCACGGTAATCGATGCACAGTCTCATGCTTCTGTCTTTATTTTTCACAAAGAGCACTGGTGCGCCCCATGGTGAGGAACTCGGCCGGATAAACTCCTTGTCTAAGAGCTCCTGAATCTGCTGCTTAAGTTCTAACATCTCTGCTGGAGCTAATCTGTACGGTGTCTTAGAGATTGGAACTGTGCTTGGCATGAGATCGATTGTAAACTCTACCTCTCTATCTGGTGGAAGGCCTGCGACGTCATCTGGAAATACTTCTGGGAAATCTCTGACTACAGACACCCCTGATATAAAAGGAGTGGGCACGTCCGGTGCTGAGATAACGTTGGCCAAGAAGGACTGACACCCCTTCAAAATGAGTCTAGGTGCCTGCATGCAAGAGATCATACGCGGGAAACTCCTCCACCTGGCTGACTCAAAAAGAAACTGCTCCATGCCCAATGGTCTGACTAACACTGATCTTTTCTGAAAGTCGATAAGAACTCTGTTCTTAGTCAGCCAGTCCATTCCCAATATGATGTCGAATTCTGGCATCGGCAATAGGATTAAATCTGCATATACTAAGTGGCCATGTAGTTCTAGATCGATGTCTTTGACCACACTGGTAGCTAACAGCTCTTCTCATGATGGGACTGTCACTGAAAAGTTCACGTCTAGGCCAATGGACTTGAGGTCCAAATGATTAGTGATAGGACTCGTTTTTACGTTTTTTTAGTGTTGGTTTTGAGTCGCATTAATGCATCATATTAGTTTGTTTTAGTTTAATTTTGCATTTTTTTAGCATTATTTAGCATGTGATTGATCTCGTGTATTTTGTGGTTATTTTGTAGGAATTGAACCAAAAAGTGGGAGAAAATTTGTCAAAATATCGAAGAGGATTCCTTTTGACCGCCCCAGCGAGCATTTTGGTCTGGCCGAGGATTTCATGCGCAAGTGTCTCGCTAGGGCGGTCAAAAGTGACCGCCCCAGCGAAACCAGGGACATGCTCGAGGAAGTTTATGCGAGGACCTCTCGCTAGGGCGGTCAAAATATACCGCCCTAGCGAGAAGCGAGATTCAGGAAGATTTGTTTCCAACTTTTTATGGACTCTATCCTACACCTAAACCTAAGACACGAGATCGGCGATCCTTTTGGGGGGACTTTATCATATTTTTCCTCACTTTTCTGGGAGGAGAGGCTAGAAAAAGGAGATTTCGAAGACCTCGAGATTTCCACGCGTCGTGGCCGTCATCCATCGTCATCTTTAGTATTTTCATTATTCAGTATTTTATTTCTTACATTGATTGTTGGTTTTTATCATGAATTTCAGTAGCTAAACTCTAGATTTGTTGGGATTTGAGGGGATCCTACCCCGTACTCGGTGTTTAACATTATTTCTCGACGTTTTTATTAGTGATTTGTTTATGCTATTGTTCTTTCTTGTTTCAATCGAAGCCTAGCTAACTTCCTTTGATTATTTCATGTTGTTGATGATTTCGATAGAACAATTAACAATAAGATCAAATAGTATAAACCATGGATTTACAATTTTAGTAGATATACGGAATTGGGTACGTGTCGATAGTGATAGTTCACCCGGATGAAAGCTAGTGGATTCCATAGAATGTAATGCAATCTTGAACTGTTAAATAATTGAGAACACTTAAGTACTGGATGTTTATGATTAGTATTAATATAGCTCGACAGAGTATATTAATTAGTCTAGGGAATTCCGTCAAATGCACGAATAAAAGTCGAGTGTAATTATTTAAACACGAGTGGTAGGTGAACTGCTAATTCCCAACAAATTCATTTCTCAATTGATTTAATCCAAATTAATCATTGCTTTCTTGAATACGTTTTCTTTGCATTTTAATTATTTTAGTTGTTTAATTTACATTAGTTTAATCATCAACTCATTTTATCGTTGCTAAAGAAATTTTACTTGAAAATAAAAATAGTGTAACGCAGTCCTTGTGGAACGATACTCGTATTCTTTTATGCTTATTATAACTTGACTATCGTGCACTTGCGATATTTAAATCGAGCTTTCATTTATAAAATAAATTTCGGGACTATTCACTGTGCAAGTTTTGCTCGATCAAGTTTTTGACGCCGTTGACGGGGACTGTTGATTCACAATTTTTTATTTTTCATTTAAATTCTTTAGTATTATTTATTTTTTGTTATTTGATACTCTCATTATGTTGCAGATTTTTCTTGTGGTGCATGCGAAGATCACTCGAGTTTAAGCTTGAGCCTTTTGACCCCGAGATTGAACGCACAGCTAGACGTCGACTACAGCAGCAAAGAGCGAAGGAAAGAATGGAAGACGATCAACACAGAGAGGAGCCAAGGCGTATACCGATGATGGATTATGCACAGCCGTCTCTTGATGGAGCACGTCCAAGCATCGTAAGACCAGTCATCCGAGCTAATCAGTTTGAGATCAAGCCAGCTATCATTCAGATGATTCAGAACTCTGTCCAATTTGGGGGAAATGCACTTGACGACCCTAATTCTCATATAGCTGACTTTCTTGAAATTTGTGATACTTTTAAGTTTAATGGCGTGTCTGATGATGTTGTTCGTTTGCGTTTATTTCCATTTTTACTGAGAGATAAAGCTAAGTCGTGGTTAAACTGTTTGCCTGTAGGGTCTATTACTACATGGGAGGATATGGCAAAGGCATTCCTGATCAAGTACTTTCCTCTGTCGAAAACTATGAAGCTTAGAGCCGACATTACTACTTTTGCTCAATATGAGCAAGAGTCACTTTACGAGGCATGGAAGCGCTACAAGGACTTGTTGAGGAGATGTCCACACCATGAGCTGCCTCTTGGGTTAGTTGTTCAAACTTTCTACTACGGTCTGCTTACTCCTAAGGGAGTGTTTGGTTTGAGTGATTAAGTGGGATTATTTTTTTTATCCTGCCTAGTCAGCTGTTTGGTACGCGTGATTATTTAACCAAGTCAATCCCTCCTATGAAGGATTAGGTTATACTAGGTAGGTTAAAATAATACCTCCTCACCCCCTTGGATTATTTATCCAACTCTTAATACCTCATATTTTTCCAATTTTACGCTTCTCTTATATTCAAACTCGCCACCACTTCCCGCCACCGGCCGCCGCCGCCACGACCGCCGACGGCCTGTCGGCCGAGCGCCGGCGCCGACCATTTCCCGTGCCGGCCGATTTTTCCGGCCGCCGCCTCCGTCAGCCGTTTCCGGCCGACCAATTCCGGCCGCCGGCCGCTGCCGTAAAGGGGAAGGGCAATTTTGTCTTTTCATCAAAAAATTCAAAATTATCCTACACTTAAAAATCTTACCAAACATAATATTATTTTACACCATATATTACAATCCTACCACAATCATTTTCTTTATCATTTACATACTAATCATTAGTTTATCCTATCCTTCCAAACAAACATAGCCTAACAGTACTATGATAGATGCTGCTGCCTGTGATAACTTACTGAGAAAAACGGCTGAGGAAGGATATGAGTTATTGGAGGAGATGGCTGCTAGTAGCTATCATCCTCAGTCTGATAGGCAGAGACGAGGTGATGGAGTTAATCAAGTTAATGATTTGTCGTCGGTTTCAGCACAGTTAGAGGATTTGAATAGAAAGATTGATGGGATGAGCATGAGTGGGTCGGCTATGCGTCTGCAAGAAATTTTCTGTGATAAGTGTGGGGGTGAGCATGAAGTGCAGGATTGCCAAGATGGCAATCCATTCTATGTGCCTGAGGGAGCACCGGTAAAACAAGTGGGATTCCAGAACTGTCCTAGAAATGACCCTTATTCGAACACATATAATCCGGGATGGAGGAATCACCCAAACTTTTCATGGGGAGGTCAAAACAACCAAAATCGCCAACAAAAAGGTCCACCATATGGGATGCACCAAGGATTCAAGCCAGAACCGCCTCGGGAGGAGAAGTCCAAATTAGAGCAAATGATGACTAAATTTATTTCTGCAACAGAGACGAGATTTCAGAACCAAGATGCATCCATAAAGGGGTTAGAGAATCAAATTGGACATTTGGCTAAGTTGATTGCTAATAGGGAGCAAGGAGCTTTGCCAAGCAACACGGAAACTAACCCAAGAGAACATGTGAAGGCTGTGGAATTGCGTAGTGGAAAAGCACTCGAGTCTAACGAGGAAAAGACCAAGCACGGTGAGGATGAGGTGGAAAATCGAGGAGGTAAGTCTTCTAACTCTACATTTACACCTATTGCACAGAATAAAATTTTTATCCCTCCACCTTTTCCTGCAGCAATGAAGAAAGCTAAATTAGATACACAATTTGGTAAATTTCTTGAGATATTTAAAAAATTGCATATTAACATTCTTTTTGCTGATGCTTTATTGAATATGCCAAGTTATGCAAAATTCTTGAAAGATATCTTAGCAAATAAGCGGAAGATAGAAGATCATATGACGGTGAATTTGACTGAAAATTGCTCCGCTTTAGTTCAAAACAAGATGCCTCCTAAGCAAAAATATCCAGGGAGTTTCTCTATACCTTGCATTATTGGTGACATTAATTTTCATAAAGCTCTATGTGATCTTGGTGTGAGTATTAATCTGATGCCTTTTTCTGTGTTTAGGAGACTGAGATTAGGTGAACCCAAGCCAACTAGGATGTCGTTGCAGCTGGCTGATAGATCTGTCAAGTATCCACGTGGGATTATCGAAAATGTTTTGGTGAAAGTGGATAAGTTTATTTTTCCTGCAGATTTTGTGGTACTTGACACGGAGGAAGATTTATAGATGCCTTTAATCCTAGGGAGACCGTTTCTGGCTACAGGGAAAGCACTGATTGATGTTGAAGAGGGGAAATTGAGACTGAGAGTTGGAGAAGAAGAAATTATTTTTGATGTCTTCAATACTCTCAAGCACACAATGCACAATGATAGTTGTTTTCGTATTGATGTCTTGGATTCTCTCGTTTGGGATTTTATGCAGGATGGATTGAAAGAACCATTGGAGGCCACTCTCACTACTGAAAAGCAGGAGGACGAGCTAGACGAGGAAAAGATGGAGATGGTAGCTCACTTGAATGCCATTCCACCTTGGAGAAAGCAAGTGAGGCTTAGACTAGAGGAATTGGGAGACAGAAAAGATTTAATGCCTCAAAAGTCAAGCCTAGAGGAGCCACCTACTTTGGAGCTCAAACCACTACCTCCACATCTCAAGTACGTATATTTAGGAGAAAATAATAAATTACATGTTATTATTTCCTCTTCTTTGACAGATGATATGGAGAGTAAGCTCTTAGGAGTCCTTAAGGAGCATAAAGGAGCATTCGCTTGGAAGGTGTCGGACATAAAAGGGATAAGTCCTTCGATCTGCATGCACAAAATTCTGATGGAAGATCAATACTCACCTCTAGCACAACCACAAAGGAGACTCAATCCAAAGATGCAAGAGGTAGTAAAAGCTGAAACAATTAAACTTCTGGATGCAGGTATTATCTATCCTATCTCTGATAGTGCGTGGGTAAGTCCTGTACAATGTGTGCCTAAAAAGGGTGGGATTACTGTTACTACTAATGAAAAAAATGAGTTGATTCCCACTAGAACTGTTACGGGTTGGCGTGTGTGCATAGATTATAGGAAATTGAATGATGCAACCCGTAAAGATCACTTTCCCTTGCCATTTATCGATCAAATGATTGAACGATTAGCAGGTCATGAATTTTATTGCTTTTTAGATGGATATTCGGGATACAATCAAATCACAATTGCACCTGAGGACCAAGAGAAAACTACTTTCACTTGCCCTTATGGTACTTTTGCGTTTAGGCGTATGCCCTTTGGTTTATGCAATGCACCTGCAACATTTCAAAGATGCATGACCGCTATCTTTTATGACATGATTGAAAATTTCCTTGAAATTTTTATGAATGATTTCTCTATTTTTTGCTCCTCATTTAATGAATGTTTAGAGAATTTGAACTTGGTGTTAATTAGATGTGAAGAGAGCAATTTGGTGTTAAATGGTTCAAGAGGGGATTGTGTTAGGACACAAGGTATCAGAGAATGGAATTGAGGTCGACAAGGCCAAGGTGGAAGTAATCAAAAACCTACCACCACCTTCATCAATAAAAGGAGTTAGAAGTTTCCTAGGGCATGCTGGTTTTTATAGGCGTTTTATTAAAGATTTTTCTAAAATTGCTAAACCTTTATCCTCTTTGTTGATGAAAGATGTTGAAATTAATTTTGATTCTACTTGTCTGCATGCATTCGAGATACTCAAGGAAAGCTTGGTGACAGCACCTGTTCTGACTGTCCCTGATTGGGAGTTACCGTTTGAGGTGATGTGCGATGCTAGTGATACAGCTGTTGGTGCGGTGCTGGGTCAAAGGAAGAACAAGGTATTTCATACCATCTACTATGCAAGTAAGACTTTAAATGATGCTCAATTGAATTACGCTACTACTGAAAAGGAATTACTTGCTATAGTATTTGCTTTCGACAAATTTCATTCATACCTTGTTCTGTCTAAAGTAACTGTGTATACAGATCATTCTGCCCTAAAATACTTGCTTGCTAAGAAAGATGCGAAACCTAGGTTAATTAGGTGGATTTTATTATTGCAAGAATTTGATCTCGAGATTCGAGATAAAAAGGGTGTGGAAAATGTAGTTGCTGATCATCTGTCTAGGCTTGAGCATGTTAGAATTAAGGGCATTGACGATGATATAGATGATTGGTTTCCTGATGAACAATTGCTTGAGGTAAATGCGTACCCTTGGTATGCCGATTTTGCAAATTTTCTTGTCACTGGCACACCTCCACCTAATTTATTGTTTCACCAAAGAAAGAAATTTTTTTCAGACGTGAAATATTATTTTTGGGAGGAACCGTTTTTGTTTAAGATTTGTGCAGATTCCATGATAAGAAGATGTGTGGCGGAGGAGGAAACCAATCAAATTCTGAACCATTGTCATGACCGTAAGGTAGGTGGTCACTTTGGACCCATACGGACGGAATCTAAGGTACTTGAATGTGGCTTCTATTGGCCAACTCTTTTTAAGGATGCTCGTTTGTATGTTCTCAATTGTGATAGATGCCAACGCACAGGTAATATGTCCAACCGTCATGAGATGCCTTTAAATAACATTGTTGAGTGTGAAATATTTGATGTGTGGGGGTTGATTTTATGGGTCCTTTTCCTGCGTTTTTGCAAAGAAATTTATTTTGGTGGCAGTGGAGTATGTATCTAAATGGGTGGAGGCAGAGGCTTGTGCCACTAATGATGCACAAGTGGTGTTAAAATTTTTGAAGAAACATATTTTTAATCGATTTGGTGCACCACGTGCAATCATAAGTGATGGTGGCACCCATTTTTGCAACAAAATTTTTGATAAACTGTTGGGAAAATATGGTGTCACCCACAAGGTTTCCACTCCATACCATCCCCAAAGTAGTGGACAAGTTGAAGTATCCAATCGATAAATTAAGAGGATTCTAGAGAAGACGGTTAATGTGAATAGAAAGGACTGGTCCATTCGGTTAGATGATGCTTTGTGGGCTTATCGTACTGCTTTTAAAACACCTATAGGCACTACACCATATAGGTTGCTTTTTGGTAAAACATGTCATCTACCAGTAGAATTAGAGCATAGAGCATATTGGGCGACCAAAGAACTAAACTTTGATTTTGCTCTTGCAGGTGAAAAACGATTGCTGCAGTTGAATCAATTAGATGAGTTTCGAGGAAAAGCTTATGATCTTGCACTATCTTACAAGGAACGCACCAAACGAGCCCATGATAAACACATTATAAGAAGGGAATTCAAAGTGGGTGAAGCGGTGTTGTTATACAATTCTCGCTTACGACTCTTTCCGGGAAAGCTAAAGTCAAGGTGGTCAGGACCATTCACTATAGCCAAGGTGTTCCCATCGGGTGCAGTGGTGTTGCATGATGGCAAGGAAGGGACATTTACTGTGAACGCTCAAAGATTGAAGCACTATATCGGTGCACAATTGAGCCACAAATTGGAGTCACTCGGCTCCATGACAGTCATTGAGGACATGGGTGAAAAGTCGAGCTCTAGACTATAAATTGAGAACTACTTCTACTCCTTATATTGATCTTAATTATATTTTCTTTATTTATTAATCGCATCATTAGCATTTAGGTAGTTGCATGGCATTGCATTCATTTTTAGACGAGAATGTCTCGCTAGGGCGGTCAAAACTGACCGCCCCAGCGGGCACTCGCATTGTTCAATAACATAGTCGCCGAAAACTTCTCGCTAGGGCGGTCATAATTGACCGCCCCCGCGAGCGATACGGTTTTTTAAAAGGTTTTAAGTCGAGGACCTCTCGCTAGGGCGGTCAAAATATACCGCCCTAGCGAGTCGCGCAGATTAAAAAAATTTTCCTCTTCTCTTTTCTTCTCCACTTCGAACCCTACCCCTCCACCTCCAATTTTCGGCGCCTCCTTCCATCTTTTCTGCTCAAGACCTATTATTTGGTGATTTTTCAGGGCAAAGACTCAATCTTGGTCTATACACTCCACCAGGAAGCATTTAGGCTACAATATTTTCTTCTCCGGTGGTCTTTCAAGCAACTCCGGTCATCTTCCACAGATTCCGGTGAGCATCTCCGGCGACCCTCAAGAATTTTCCGGCGTTTTGATACTTTGTGCACTCCAGTCTCGACATGGCACCCAAAAGATCTAAGGTAACTCATGGTGCTTCTAGTTCTCGGTCCACTCCATCTATATTTGTGAATGAAAAAGCTAGGGAGAGATTTGAACATGCTAGACTACATAGGAAACCAATCCCTGAGCGTGGATTTAGCTCGTTTATTATCGATCACTTTTCGGAGTCCCAAGTAGAAAGAAGAAGGTGGAATGTCTCTGTAGCACAACCGAATGCAGCAGTGGTTCCGGTTGTGCGTGAATTTTATGCCAATGCTCCGGAGGGGAATGAGTATAAGGCATTTGTGAGGGGACATCTAGTCCCGTATGATTCCAAGACGATCAATGAAATGTTGGGTTTACCGTCGGTGGACGATTCGGTGTTTCAGGCGTGGGTGCTTAACCCGGATTATGATTTGATCATTCGCACACTCTGTTATCCGGGCACCACGTGTAAACAACCGGGGACTTATACGATCTTTCTTGAAAAATTTTTGAAAGTGGAGGAGGCATTGTGGTATGCATTCTTGTCTAAGAGATTGATTGATGCCGGTCGATCATACGAGTGATGTGCAGCGTGAGCGGGCGGTTGTTCTTTATGCCATCTGTACTGGGCTGGTGATTGATGTGGGCAGGCTCATTTTTGGACAGCTTAACATGTGTATTAATAGCAGCAATTTGGCTTTTTACTTCCCGATGATAGTGACTGAGCTGTATGCCCGAGCGGGGGTGATATTCGCAGATGATGATGAGTGGTTACCGCCGATGAGAGCCATTGATGAGGCTCTTTATAAATCCAAGAGGGAGAAAAGACAGGCTGAGCTGCCCGAGGAGGTATTTTTCGATTATGGGAGAACAGCTCAACCACCTCCGGCCTTAGGATATGCACCACCACCTCCGCAGCCACGCCGCCGTGCCATGCGAGATCGCGTCGACGAATTGGGCGCTTGGGCCAATTATCAGACTCAGTACCAGGCCGTTAATCAGGCTCGCATTCAGAACATCGAATACTTGGTGCAGGGGATCTCAACTCATTTGGGCATCGACACTTCCGGACGGCCACCTACACCCGCATACCCGCCACCCTTCCATTTTCAGTACAATTATCCTATGCCACCAGCAGCTGAAGAAGGAGTTCCACCGCCAGAGAATGAGGAGGAGGATGATTTCTGATCAGGGGAGTTTACTGTTTCCCCTTTCTTTTTATTTTGCATATTCTGTCTTTGCATTTACATTCATGAGTTTTGATGTTTTAGTGTTTGTTTCGTTTTGTTCAATGAGGGCATTGCACAATTCTAGTATGAGGGGGGTATATTGTTATGTTTGCTTAGTTAATTGGTTTTAAGTTCGTTGTATTTCTTTTGTTTGGTGGAGTTTATATTACTTTGGTGGTGCCAAGTTTCAGTTATGGGAGTTTATTTGGTGTTGTTAGTATTGCTTGTTTTTAGTTGGTTGTTTTTAGTCCGTTATAGTATTGCATTTTGGTGTCGTTTATGGTGAGAAGACATAGTTTATGAGCCAATGATGATGTTGAATTGATAGTATACAAAAGTATTGATTGGGTCACTTCATGAATGGTACTCTTGATTGTTAAAGCATGAATTTTGGTACAAAGTTTGAACTTTTGAGCACATATGTGTGGGGACTAGAATTTTGTAGGAATAATGGTGAAATTTGAAGGCTTAGTGTGGTTAACTTGAAAGGCATCATTTATGAGTTGATTTAGCATGTAAACCCGTGAAATAAGTCACTAATTGGGACCTTGAATGAGAACATTTGATTTGCCTTGAACTTTACATATACCCCCTTTTCAATGATCTGAATTAAAATATCATACCCCTAACCAGCTGTAATCCAAAGTTATATATTCTTAGCCTAGGGAGTACATGTGTGAAAATTGTGCATCTTAAAAAAAAAGGGAGATGTAAGGTGAGGGGGAGTCGAAATAAAAGGAATGAAATTCTATTCCTAGGCTAAAATTTGGAGATGTAAGGAGACGAGGAAAGTCAGACGAAAAGTCTTGACGATTGCACAATGAAAATGATCGGTGTACTCCCAACTTTTAGCCACTTGAGCTTATTTTCCTTCTTTTCGACACCCTTATCTGCACTTAAGAATTGAATAAAGTTCAATTTATGGTTAGTGATAAATGGACACGGGGGTGCATGCTAGTGAGACTTGTATTGAAGTGTTAATTGAGTGACTCGCATGATTTGATGATTGATCTATTTGAAGTACGAATGACTAGACCCATCATGACACACACACACATTCAAATTAGTGTCAAGATTTATGTGTAGATGAGAATGAGTATTCGTTTGTGATTTGACTTGATTATGATTTGTATGTGGGAAAGTTCACTGAGGCATGAGCATAAAAGTTGTTAACTCACCATTGACATTTACTTGTATTGGTTATTTCTTGTTTGAGTATTTTGTGTTTGTTGTGTTTGTTTAGAATCTCGTGCTTTAACCTATTTTGCTCGAGGGCGAGCAAAAGGTTAGTATGAGGGGGTTGATAGGACTCGTTTTTACGTGTTTTTAGTGTTGGTTTTGAGTCGCATTCATGCATCATATTATTTTGTTTTAGTTTAATTTTACATTTTTTAGCATTATTTAGCATGTGATTGATCTCGTGTATTTTGTGGTTATTTTGTAGGAATTGAACCAAAAAGTGGGAGAAAATTTGTCAAAATATCGAAGAGGATTCGCTAGGGCGGTCAAAAGTGACCGCCCCAGAGAGCATTTTGGTCTGGTCGAGGATTTTATGCGCAAGTGTCTCGCTAGGGCGGTCAAAAGTGACCGCCCCAGCGAAACCAGGGACATGCTCGAGGAAGTTTATGCGAGGACCTCTCGCTAGGGCGGTCAAAATATACCGCCCTAGCGAGAAGCGAGATTCAGGAAGATTTGTTTCCAACTTTTTATGGACTCTATCCTACACCTAAACCTAAGACACGAGATCGGCGATCCTTTTGGGGGGACTTTATCATATTTTTCCTCACTTTTCTGGGAGGAGAGGCTAGAAAAAGGAGATTTCGAAGACCTCGAGATTTCCACGAGTCGTGGCCGTCATCCATCGTCATCTTTAGTATTTTCATTATTCAGTATTTTATTTCTTACATTGATTGTTGGTTTTATCATGAATTTCAGTAGCTAAACTCTAGATTTGTTGGGATTTGAGGGGATCCTACCCCGTACTCGGTGTTTAACATTATTTCTCGACGTTTTTGTTAGTGATTTGTTTATGCTATTGTTATTTCTTGTTTCAATCGAAGCCTAGCTAACTTCCTTTGATTATTTCATGTTGTTGATGATTTCGATAGAACAATTAACAATAGGATCAAATAGTATAAACCACGGATTTACAATTTTAGTAGATATACGGAATTTGGTACGTGTCGATAGTGATAGTTCACCCGGATGAAAGCTAGTGGATTCCACAGAATGTAATGCAATCTTGAACTGTTAAATAATTGAGGACACTTAAGTACTGCATGTTTATGATTAGTATTAATATAGCTCGACAGAGTATATTTATTAGTCTAGGGAATTCCGTCAAATGCACGAGTAAAAGTCGAGTGTAATTATTTAAACACGAGTGGTAGGTGAACTGCTAATTCCCAACAAATTCATTTCTCAATTGATTTAATCCAAATTAATCATTGCTTTCTTGAATACGTTTTCTTTGCATTTTAATTTTTTTAGTTGTTTAATTTACATTAGTTTAATCATCAACTCATTTTATCGTTGCTAAAGAAATTTTACTTAAAAATAAAAATAGTGTAACGCAGTCCTTGTGGAACGATACTCGTATTCACTTACGTTTATTATAACTTGACTATCGTGCACTTGCGATATTTAAATCGAGCTTTCATTTATAAAATAAATTTTGGGACTATTCACTGTGCAAGTTTTGCTCGATCAATTAGCAAAAGTCTTTGATATGAAGGAGTGAGTGGCCCCTGAGTCTATCAGTGCAGTTGTGGATAATCTCTTAACAAAAATGTTTCCTGAGATGCGTTAGCACAACACAAAACTTATATCCCCAACATACAAACAGTAACCTAAAGCATATTAGAACTCCATATCCTATGTCACACAAAATATTACTGGCAAGCTAATAATCCCAAGCAAATTTCCACATGCATGGCAAAATAATACTGAGATTAGGTAGAAAAGGTTACCGGTCAGTAGTGTAGTATCTAGGTTCGCCTCCTGAGCATGCATGGCGAAAACTCTCCCTTGAGTCGGTGGCTTCCACTGCGGGCACTCCTTCAGCTTGTGGTCGCTAGCTCCACACTTGAAGCACTTGCCTGATCCATATAAGCACTGTCCCGGATGCTGGCGGTTGCATTTAGGACATACTGGGTAAGCAACGGGCTTCTGAGGCGCCCCCTGCTGCTGAATTGGACCCTTGCCCTTTGGTGGTCCATGATACGGCTTCTTCCCTGGCGGCCCCTGATACGGTTTCTTGAACTGGGGCCTCTGATGCTGCTACTGCTGGTGATGCGGCGCTTGATAGGGCCTCTTGCTATGCCTGTCAGCCTCAATGTCTCTTTGGTCCTGCTATGCCGCTAAAGCTCTAGATACTGCGACGACATACAAAGTAGGGCCGGCTACTCTCACATTACGGCACAAGATCGGCCGCAGTCCATCCATGAAATGCCTCAGTTTTGCTTGGGCATCATTCGCAATGAGGGGTACGAAGTAACACCCCCTCTCAAACTTTCTGACAAAATCTGCCACACTACTGTCTCCCTGTCTCAGCGTCATAAATTCCCTGGTCAGACGAGAGCGTACCTCTTCAGTGAAGTACTTGGCGTAGAACACCTCTTTGAATCCGTTCCACGACAGAGTCTGCAAGTTTACTGCCACTGATGCACTCTCCCACCATAGTCTAGCATCCCCTGACAGCAAGAATATAGCACACCTGACCCTGTTAGCGTCAGTCAGCTCCATAAAGTCAAATATTACTTCGATGGACTTGATCCATCCCTCAGCTACCATCGGGTCAGTAGTACCCGAAAACTCTTTCGGACTCATCCTCCGGAACCTCTCATATACTGCCTCTGGTCTAGGCCTCTTCTCGGGGCCTACAACAGTCTGGTTCCTCACAAACTGTGCGAAGAATTGCGTCATACCAGCAAGCATCTGCCTGCATATCTGGAGGTGGTGGTGGAGGATTGGCTCTTCCCTCATCTCGAGGCTCTCTGTCCTCCTCCCTAGCTTCCTGGTTAATCATACGTATAGGAGGCATATTGTTCCAATGACTTACCCAACACGTAACCCAACATTCATGAATATGATATAAATGACATACAATGCACGAAATTTGAACTTAATAGCATAAAGTTTTGAAACTTTAAAACTTACAGACTTGAGGTGTGACTTTGTGAGCTTCTTGGGGATGGCGGTAGGCGTAACCCTTTACAAGAACACTGTTCTGATACCAACTGTAACTTACCGTACTTTTCATACTCAAAATTTGCGGAAAAATTTAAAATTTTCTTAAACATAAAATAACATTCAAAGTTTGCCATAAAATATGTCAACCAAGTCCCCCATAAGACATGGTTGTTCAAAATAACTACAATATAATTTGCTCACAAAAGGTTTGCTCAAAGTGTTTCCCTCAAAACATGAAATCAGAGTAAATTAACATTTGCATAAAAACATAAACATTGCGGTCCTCGGGTTAGCCTCCCGCTCAGTCCAAGCCCGCCCCTTGGTCGCCACCTCCTGTCTCCTCATCAACATACTCACCTGCATCGATCAAGTCTAGTGAGTGTAAAGACTCAACACGTATAAACTGGGAAATAGCGAGTACTACATAATAAAACCGCATACAACTTTAAAATAGAACATACATACTTGAACTTGAATTTGCGTACTAAAACTTGAACATACTTACGTAACATAGACGTGCACCATAACGTGAAAACTTTTCATAAACATACTGCATACTAGAACATACATAACTTCATCATTTTGCGTAGAGGCATGTTTCAAAGCAAGTGACCCATAACATAATAAATGCTTGATCAGACAAACCACAGTACTGGGTTGACAGGGACGTATCCACTGCCACATACATGAGATCCCTGTTCATAATTTAACGGGCTGGTTGGTCCCCGTTCATAATTTAACGCTTTCCAACCTCGATCTAACCCGTTCACAATTTAACTGGCGGATTGTTCACCGTTCATAATTTAACGCTTTACAATCCTAAACATAATTTGGTCACAAGACATTTAGCATACCTAAAAAACTTTAAATATTTACTTGCACGTCACACATACTTACTTGGCGTTGTGGGATTCGTTGGGCCTCGATCGGGGCCCTTGCTGCACATACTGACCATGATTTAACATGCTTAACTCGCATAACTTAGACGTAAGTAATCATGCTCCCTTGCGAGTTCAATCAATTCCTTAGGACGTTCTAAAGTTCCCATGACTTGACCTTGTAAATCATTGTACTAAACTTTGACCTCAAACCTCAAAGCATACCATAATTGTTTTCCCAAAATATGAAGTACACGGACCCCGTGCCCAGGTCCGGATCCGGGTCCGTGTAGGTACTGTAAAATGCGTGTGTAGAAAAGGGGAAACACGGATCCCGTGCTTTGGTCCCTGTAGGGGTCCGTGTAGACTCTGTAAAATGTGTCGGGCAGAAAGGAAGGGGCACGGACCCCGTGTCAAGGTCCATCAGAAGGTCCGTGTAGACTCGGTAAACTGACACTTTGGAAAGAACAAAGGCACGGACCCCGTGCTTAGGTCCATGTGAGGGTCCGTGTACCTGCTGTGACCGCGAACTTACGAAGGTTTCTGTACATGTTATGCTTTACACTCTAGACTCGCTTACTCGGACTAATAATCGACACCACGAGACCATCTTAGGCTACTATGTCCTTGAATCAAGCCAATACTATTGCCCGAAAACACCCACATGTCACAAGCAACCCAATAAACCCGTGAGCGTGACTTTTGACAACAACACGATTTATGCGCCCATTCAATCTCTCAAGTTCCTAACGACACGAAACGAAACCACAATAATCATCTTAACAACATGCTAACCATACCTAAACGCAGCAACGATCGCCCGTCGATCCCCAACGAAGCCTGCAACATATAAATTTCAAGAACACAATTTTCGTACAAGTCGCAGTTTGAGCAGTCCCATGAAAAATGCCATAACTCGCTCAAGTTTCACCCAAAAATCTCGAATTTTATATCAAATCGAAGGCATCAAAAAGTTCTACAATTTTTTAGTTGAAAGTTTTCTCAAAATCTCTACTGAAAATTCGCAGTTTCAACCAGAACATTAAAACGTGATTTTTGATCCCTAAAATGGTTTCAAAAGTGATCCCAACACAATTGCTCAAACTTCTACACGTCACACAGATGGTTTTACGCATAAATAACAACGCACACATAATATGACATGATCGATGCATCAAGAACAGAATATACGTGCCTTTTGATATATAAAAATACCGAACGACGTCACCAAAGCGGAGATAGAAGCGAGGTTGATCCGGGACGATCGTGCAACGATTTTCTTGCCACAAAATACACGAAACTCGCTGGAAAATTAATGGAGAAGGGGGCGGCAGCTTTCTCCTCCAAGAACCCTAGTTTTCTTTCTTTTAAAATCTGAAAAATAAAAGTGTGTGTGTGTTGTGTGTTTTACGTGCAGTGTGTGTGTTTGGATAGCCAAAGAAGATTAAAATTTGGCTTAATTAAATAATTAACATACTAATAAAATGCTAGTTAAAATGTTACTCAATTAACAAATTAAATAGAATACTATATCTACACCCTTTTTAAATATAATCCCCTAATTGGAATAAAACACAATAAATTTTAAACAAACTCTTAATTTAAAATAACACACCCCAAAAGGCTAATTTTAAAAGTTTTTAACTCTTAAACCACTACATAGATAAATTAGGCTTTAAAATACTAAGCTAAACAACTTTATTTAAAATGCCCATCCATAACTTAAAATAAAATACCACATTTTTAAATTGCCAGAAATCGTCACCGGGTCTTTTCCTCAATCCCGCTTCGAATGAATGCCTGAAACATGAAACTCGAAAAATATTTTAACGTGCATCACATAAACATGAATAATTTAAAATAATGCATTTTCATAAATCATGCATGGCTAAAACTAATTTAAAATTAATTAAATGATTTACTAATTAAATAAATGCATGGGTTATACGTGTACTGAATTTGAGCACTACAATTTATGGATTTGATGAACCGAGTATTCCAAGAGTATCTTGACAAGTTTGTCATTGTGTTTATTGTTTATATACTGGTATACTCTCGTAGCCTTAAAGAGCATGCACGACATTTGAGGATTGTGTTGCTAACCTTAAGGAATCACCAAATGTATGCTAAGTTGAATAAGTGCAAGTTTTGACTCGACAGAGTTGTCTTCTTGGGACATGTTATATCCAAAGATGGGATATCAGTAGATCCTAGCAAGATCGAAGCAGTGTTGAGTTGGGCACGACCGGAATCAGCTAAAGAGATAAGAATTTTTCTAGGTTTGACAGGTTATTACCGGATATTCATCTCAGGATTTTCTCAGTTTGCCAAACCATTGACACAAATGACGTGTAAGAATGTGCAGTTTGAATGGAAACATGATTGTGAAAATAGTTTCAATGAACTGCGTCAACGTTTGACAACTGCACCAGTTTTAGCTCGGCCATCTGGATCAGGAGGGTACATTGTGTACATTGATGCATCACTTCAAGGACTTGGGTGCTTTTTAACCCAGAATGGTCATGTGATGCATCCAGACAGTTGAAGAAGAATGAAGAGAATTATCCAGTTCACGATCTGGAATTGGCAGCGATTGTGTTTGCTTTGAAGATCTGGCGACATTATCTTTGTGGAGAGAGATTTGATATCTTTACAGATCACAAGAGTTTGAAGTATATCTTCACTCAAGCAGAGTTGAATATGCGCCAAAGAAGATGGATGGATTTGTTAAAGGATTATGATTGCGAAATCAAGTATCATCCAGGATCAGCGAATCTTACAACAAATGCTCTTAGTCGCAAAGTGAGATTATCTATACTTCAGACAAGTTTCATATCAAGTGTAATCCAAGATTGTTATTCTCTGGTATTTCACTTCTGTCATAAGAAAGGAATGGAACACATTCGAGTATCGAGCATTTTATCTGAACCGATGTTGTATGCCAAAATAAGAGAAGCTCAGTTTTCTGATCCGAAGGTGAAAAAGTTAGCAATGTTAGCTAACGGAGACAACACATCTGGCTTTGCGTTCCAAACAGATGGAACCTTGTGTCTGTCAGGAAGAATCGTAGTTCCAGAAGATTCTAAATTGAGAGACGAGATTTTATCTCAAGCTCATAGGAGTAAGTTGAGTATCCACCCTGGAAGCATGAAAATGTATAAGGATTTGAAGACCAGGTTTTGGTGAAAATGTATGAAGGAAGTGTTTACCATTTTGTAGCCAAGTGTTTGGTTTGTCAGCAAGTGAAAGCTGAACATCGACGACCAGGAGGATTACTTCAAAATCTTCCTATCCCTGAGTTGAAGTGGGAGCATGTAACGATGGATTTTGTCACCCACTTGCTATTGTCTTCTAAGAATTGTGATGCAATTTGGGTTTTTGTGGACCGACTGACTAAGTCAGCACATTTCATTCCGTATAGTCGGGAATATAGTTTCGATCGCATGGCAAGACTATACATCCAAGAGATTCTTAAATATCATGGTGTGCCAACAACTATAGTCAGTGACAGAGATCCACGCTTTACCTCAAGGTTCTGGGGAAGTTTCCAAATAGTGTTGGGAACGACATTGAGTCTGAGTACTGCTTATCATCCAGAGACCGATGTTCAGTCTGGGAGGACTATTCAGACACTCGGGGACATGTTGCGTGCTTGTGCTTTGGATTTTGGACTAGCATGGCATGATCATCTGCAGCTTGTGGAGTTTGCATATACCAATATCTACCACATCAGCATTGGTATGGTTCCATTCGAAGCATTGTATGGTAGACGTTGTCGTACTCCTTTGTTTTGGGACGAAGTAGGAGAACGACAAGTGCAAGGCACCCCATTCAAAGGGGCATGTCTTAGGTTGGAAGGTTCGGACGACCAGGACAGTGGCTAGAGCAGTTGGGTTTCGGTGGTGATCCAGTGGAGATTTTATGTGGTTTATCGTTTTTTCGTTCAGAATTTTGTTTTCGTTATGGTTGTATTAATGTTTTAGACTGCTGCTATTGTTATATTTTCGTTTGGCTTGTAAGATGATTAAATATTTGGTTTCCGCTGTTTAATTGTTGGTATTAAGTTTAATGTTGCATGTTTATTAGTCTGTTCAGTAGTGGCTCGGGTAAGGGAGCTACAAAGATTGGGAAAGTTTGGTTGCGTTTCGGGTTGATTCAGATTAAAACCGGGACACTGGTCCAAGTTTTAAAAAGAATTATAGAATTTAATGCATGAGCTCGAATTTACATCTAAGAAACGATTGTAAGTATGTTTCGAGGTGTTCTAAATTGTTTGGATGGATTCGGGTCCAAATTTTAAGGTTCAGGGGTAAAATGGTCAAATTAGGATTTCAGGGGCAAAACAGTCATTTTGCACCCGAGCTGAGTTAGCAGTCTTGGTAGTGCCCTAATAACTGAAAATACATGTTTAAAATGTTTATTTTGTATTAATATGGAATTTTGATGAAAATGCTGAAAATACGTTGCATGCTCGTTTTCAAGAAAATTTATGTATATGCATGAAATTTTATTAATTGATGAATATGATGACATGTTTGAAGGAGGTGACTTAGTTGTGACTAATATGAACTCGAACACGAAACATATAAGGCCAAGGCTCAGTTAACGGGTGAGAATGTCGCTGATGTCTCCGCCGCTTTGTACCATAGTTATACGTAGAAGGATCCATCGAACAGTAGCTGATACGAAAGTTACAACTAATGATCTGAATTCAATAAAGGAAATATGAATACGTTTATGATCACATGATTTGAATATGTTTATGTATATGTACATGCTTTAGAAATATCATGAAACTTATTTTAATTACAGTACTTTTCACTGTTGCTTGATATGTATATGTACTTTGTTGTAACAGTTCAGGTGTGTCGAGTCTTTAGACTCACTAGGTGTGATTGATGCAGGTGAACAGGTTGTTGTTGAGAAGACTGGAGGTGCTGAGGACTGAGTAGACTGGGCTGGTGGCGCACTGGAAGCCTGAGGACCTTGCGTTACTTCCGCATTTCATGATTTTAAGAGGGCATGTTTAAATAATTTTGAAAGGTTGAGGATTTTACTTTGTTGATGGTTTTTGGAAAATTTTATTTTTCTTGGTATTTTACGTTTAACAATAACGTTTAAGTCGGTTACACTTTTGGATTTTAACCACATTTATTTCGACAGTGAACTTCCTCATTTCGTTGAATTTGCATGTCTTTGTGTACATCTCATGTGATTTGAGATGAGGGGTGATCCTTCTGGATTTTGCTCAGAATTTCTTTCCCAAGTTTGTTCACACCATCACCATTATCCATCATTTCATTGTTTTGATCATCATCCTCGGATTCTGTCAATCTAAGTAGGGGTGTTGTCCCTGGTGTCAAAACATCATACACAACATATGTGTTGACCAATGACTCAGATGTTTTCAGTAATCATCTACATCATCTTCAATTGTCTTTCCTGCCAAAACTGCAAGATCATAAAAAAAATTGTGAATGATGTTCCTTGGGATTAGGTTGTGGTTGTGAAGAAAATTTATCTTTTTCATGAACATTAAATGTATATACAAATTTAGCAAGAGTATATTTCAAATCTATCATGGTTTGAGCAGTTCGAGTATTAATGAACTCTTGTTTTGTAATGAAAGCATGCGACGTATCTCCAAAATTCTTTTTAGGCTGATGAACAAAATGTGTATAATTTTGAAAATTTTGTTGCTTTTGGAAAGGTGGTTGTGAAAATTGTGCAGCGTTGTTATTCTTCCAACTAAAATTTGGATTATTTCGTCAACCTAAACTAAAACTTTGATAGCATGGTTCAAAATTTAGCTTTTTGAAAGTGTTCAAAACATTGGCTTGATCATGAAGACATTATTTGAAAGAGGGCAAAGTGAAACAATCTTTTATTGAATGATCAATTATATCACGCATGTGACAAGAAAGTTATTGTACAGATTTTAATTAACCACTCTTGTTTATTTCAAGTGCTTCTTCTTTTCTTGCCAATGATGCAAATCTTGCTTTGAGATCATTTTTATCCTTGAGAATGTACATACCTTCACTAGATGTGGGAGATTGAATAATGTTTGATGGTCAATTGTGCTTATAGTGTCCCAAATTTGAGCATTTTCAGCTAAGGAATCCAGATATTCAATTGCTTCAGTTGGATCTTCATCTTCAAATGTTCTATTACACATAAATTCAATTATTTGTCTATCTTTAGGTGTCAGACCTTCATAAAATGATAAACAACTCTCCAAGTTTCAAAACCACGATGTTGAAAAAGATTGAAAAATTCTTTATGTTTATCTCAACATGATAAAAGAATTTCCCTTTTTTTGAGTGAAAGGGATTTTTGTCTTTTGAAAGAATTTTTTCTACGAGGTGGGAAATTTTTAAAAAAATTATTATTGCAATTCATCCCAAGTTCGAATAGATACCGATATAAGATTTTGTAGTGGAGTTTTAGCTTTATCTTTTAAAGAAAAAGCAAAAAGTTTAAGTCTAATGGTATTCATGCTACAATTAAGATCATTATATGTGTTGTACACTTCTTCAAACTCTCGTTATCCAAAATGAGCATTTGAAATACTTGTTTGCCAACAAAATTTTGAATAAATACATTCAGAATAATAAAAAAAAGTTTAACGTACATGAAATCCTTTCATAATAATAGCGGTCCTCGAGTTTGCACTGTACACAGTCCAAGCAAGCTCACTGGTGAGCACCTCCAGTCTCCTCAAAAGCATCAGCATTTGCATCGATCAAGTCTAGTGAGCCTAAAGACACAACAAGCATAAACCATGAATAACAAATAGTACTTAATAAAATCACATGCATTTGAAAGTAATGTGTACGAAATAACAGCTGAACATACATAAACATAGACGTGTCATAACCTCATAAACATTTTCATAGAAGTGCTTCCATCATAAGATACATACTCATACTTAATTTTGCGTAGAAATGTGTTGGGGATCGATAAGGAGTTTAGAAAGGGGTGAATAAACTCTTTCATTTGTTTAATGATTTTTCAAAGGGTGCTAGAATCCTGTTAGATATTATAGCTGGTCTTGTTCGAATGTAAGTCCAGCAGAGCACAATAAGTGCGGAAACGATCCAATGGAGTACAATGAGAAATAATAAAACAGTAGGCAGTAGCGCAGTGGTTGTTTCTGGAAGTTCGAAGATAAAATCTTCTACGTCTCCCCTTCTTCTGTTTCCAAAAGTTATCACTAAAAAACTTTGGATTTTACAGTACAACACTTGTACACACCCACTTCAGTAGGGCTTACCATTAGCCTACTAAAACTCCTAATTATACAACTCCGTAAAAACGAATACAACAAAGTTCTGGAAAAGACTCTTTTCCAGTTTACAAAGTCTTCTCAATGATATATTAAAGTGTTTTAGCATGAAAAGAGTTATGAAACAGTAACATCACAAAATGATCTCAGAAGATCGGATATTGATAATGAAGCGTGTGTTGTTTTTTTGTATTGAGCTTTGAAGATAAGTAGTAGTGGATGATAGCTCAAACTCACGTTGGAATAATCGATGCGTTGATAAAGATAATAACGTTGTTCTCTATAAATAATTGATCTTCTTATATATAGAAAGCTTGAGTCCAATGTAAACAAAAAACGACTTCTTTTGACTTCTGATAGAATTAGCTTTATTACCTAACAAATTCATACAGAAAGCTTTCAAAATAATCTTTCTTTGCTTTATACCAAAACTGGTAAGGCGTATTAAATAACTTCGTACGACATTAATGGTGCAATTAATACTTGTACTAGGTAAAGTAACGGCAACATTCAAGATAATAACGATCAAGTAATAGAGGTTAAGTTACTTCTGCTTAAACTAAGTTCTGCTTATAAAGCAACGTTCTGCTTCTGGTTTTTATAAGCTCATAAGTACTCGAAGAGTACTGCTTTTGTTAACGCGAAACGAGAGCTTCTGCTTTTATGTAGTCTTCTAGTTTTAGCTATCGCGACCTACTGGTTTTGACTCTTATCACCACAATTAAATTAAGTCTAACAATTTTCCCTTTTGCGATGATGCCAAAACCTAGATGTTAGTATCGATGAATATAAAAATAGATAGCAAATAAGATAATCGGTAAACAAACAAACAGTAAAACAAAGTTCAAAAGAATTTAATCATCGGTTCCAATGTCTCTAAACATTGTTTCCTCATCCTGAGGATCTTGGTTTCTGAAGGAGGATTCTGCATTATGACTTCCAGATCTGCCTTCTTCTCTGTCTTCTGCTTCCCCCTTTTTGGCATCATTGGCTAGAACACGAGAGAGTAAGTCGTCCACTCGGCCAATAAGAGTAAGGATGCCATTATTCAGTATCTCCAGAAATGGTTCCTGATTCAAAACTCCTTCATTTAGACCAAGAATAGATTGAGATCGAGACTCAATCTTGGCGTCAATAGTTACAAGTTTCGAGTCCAAGGCATTTACTTTGGTGGAGACTGATTGAATAGCCGAATCATGTCCAGAGATAGTTTTAATGATGTTTGAATGACCAAGCAAGATGCTGGCGTGAATTGAGACAACATTTTGTCTGAATTTGAGGTGATTTTATACGTCGGGACGTAATTTTTATCGGTGTTGATTTTTTCAACAAAAATAAGAACTTTTTGGCAACCCGGCTATTAAATTCACAAACTTATTTTAACAAAACTATTTTAATATTTTAATTGAAATTCTAATTAAGCATTAATGGGCCTAAATTTATGCTTAATAGGCCTAAAGCCTTGTTAGTAAAATATTTAACTAAATAATATTTAAACCCTCCCCATTAGCAACACCACCCCACGCCTCAAATCTGAATTGTTCTCCCAAACTCCTCCAAATACATGACTCATACACACAACAATTTGAAGAAAAAATTCGAAAGTTCAAGGAAGAGTTCAAGCCAAGGTTTTTGCCCCGTTCTTCGCAATCGTCAACGAGAACTCGTGCATTTAAAATGCAAAGGCACGAATACTTCTTTCCTTCAAAACATCATCACACCATAATATGTTTTTATGCATGAAAATATTGGAAAACAAGTGACACTTTTGTTAAATTTCGTTTTTGCACATGACATGAAAATTCAAGCATGGTTTTTAATCCAAATCGTGTTGTTTATGTGCATAAAGGGGCTGCCATGATCAGGACATGTTTAGACATTGTTTCACATGAGTTTAGAGTCTTAGAATTCAAGCAAACCACCCTAATACGATCATGAACACAAGCTGGTGCGTAAGTTGCTGTGATGGTGATCATGGTCTTCGATCAGGGAGGCTTGGCTTGGTATTGGCTTGTGGTCAGGGCTAGCCAGGGACGTGGTTGTGTCAAGGGTGGAGTCCTATCAATGCTAGGACTCGAACACCAGGGGCTGGGAGGTGTCCTAGCCCACAAGGACTCCTACCCGAGAAGTTAAGTGATGTTGCGCAGGGTTCAGCGGCTTGCGCAGGGGACATGGCTCGGTCTGGGGACTTTACGCTAGGCTAGGAAGGTCTTAAATGAGTGCACAACAGGTTGGTTCAAGGGTGGCTCGGTCAGCTAGAGTCCTAGGAGGTTAAAAGTAGAGTCCTTACACTTTAGGAGTTCTCGGCCAGCTTATGTTTGGGTTGGGAGCGTCGGGTTTCAACCTAGGGTTGGTCCCTAAAGGTTCCAAGGGCTCAGTAGGGTGCCTAAGGGTGTTGGTCAAGGTTTGGTCCAACATGGCTCGAGGGTGGCTCGAGAAAATCGAACCATGGCTCGGGGGCGAACCTTATAGGTCAAGTTAGGGTTTTTAATGATCAAAATAATCGAAACACGGCTCACGAGGGTCGAGTCATGGTTCACGAGGGCTAAAATAATATAAAAAGACTAGGTTTTAATTTTAGGAATTTTATATTGAAGTTTGGGATTTTTCGGGATTAAAACGCCTTCAAAACGACTAATTACGAATTAAGTAAAGAACCTAGTGTTTAAGTTAAATAAAATTATGATAATTTTAATTTAGGATTAAATAATTGTTTGAGACATTTTAGAGTCAATGAAATTAAGAAAACATCAAAAACATGAAATTTTATGTCTAGGGGTAAAAAGTCATTTTACACCCGAAAATCAGAAAACGTCATAGCAGTGCTCTAAATACTGTTCTATATGCTAATATGATTATTTATGGATGTTTATGATTTTAATATGTTAAATTATGATTTTTAAATGTTTGTGGATTTTTACGATTTAATCTTGATATTTAAAAGATATGTGGCATGCTTGGTTTTAAAGAAAAACGATATAATGTGCAGGTTTTTATTAAGTGATATAAATACGAAATGTTGAAGGACGTGAAGGGATTATGACTAAGACGATGAGATGTTCGAAATATCGTGAGGGTTATGGTCCCAGCGGGAGCCCGACGATCGTGTTTTCATTAATACGAATACGAATTTGTTGATATGTTGGCCATGGAATCAGTTGACCGGTGAGAGTGTTGGTGATGTTTACGCCGCCCAGTACTGTGGTTTTATGTAGATAGATCAATCGCCCAATACGATTAAGAATACGAGTTACAATCACGATTTGAATTCAACAAACACGAATATGAATATGTTGACATGAATATGAATAGGTTGATACGAATATGAATATGTTGATATGAATATGAATATGTTATGAAAATGTTTATGTTTAAAGTTTACGCCTTATCATGAAAATTTTATTTTAAGTACGAATATATTTCACTGTTGCTTGTGGTTTTATACGTATTCTTCGTTATAAAAAATATGATGTGTTGAGTTTTTAGACTCACTATGTAAGATTGATGCAGGTGATATTAGTAGTTATGATATGGGAGGTCTTGATGGATGACCTGACTGGACTGAAGGTGCAGATAACCTGAGAACCAGCGCTTATACTTTCCTGATTTAAGTTTATGATTTTCGTTAAAGATTTTACGACTATTGGCATTACCCCCCATGAGAAGAAAAAAGTTTTAAACCAACTTGGTATAAATTGATGAATATCATCTAATTGGAATTTTATCCACCATGAATGTTTTCTTTGAGAATTTTCATATAAAACAATGATGTCCCAGGCCATGATATAATCATGGTAATTAAACATATTAGGCATTGCCTGAAAAGTGTTTAATTGTCGTGCTTGACCAAGGGGTAAACCCCAATTAGCAGCTGGGATAATCTTTTTTATGATCATTTTAGAAAAAGCGTAATCGCGATTGCGATCCATATGTTGAATTTCAACTGAGCCAGTTTCGACTAGAATTGTTTCAAAATAATCACGAGTTTTTCTCTCCAATATGGGTTGTAAATCTTTGATTAAATAGCTTTGAGCTATATGAATTGGGGATTGACCTTTTAGATCTTTGTCAACAGGACAGCAATTAAGACATCCTGAAATTAGATAAGGATATTTTAATTCCTCTTTTGATCCCTTTAAGGCAAATATAGCATTATTATAATAATGAATGTCATATGCAGTTGGATCATCTGCAAATTCTTTTATTGGATCAAACTTTTCTTCCTCTGTGTTAGCCATATTTGGCTGAGGAACAGTAGCACCTCTTTTGAAAGGTGGCTTATTCATGGGCTTCTTCCCGGTAGCTGGTCTTTTTAAGACTGTATTCCAAGGCTGATCCCTGCAAGAATTCTCTAGTTAGAAAATCTGGTAAAGAATTAGATTTTCCAGAAATATGTTCAATATCAAAATCAAAACAAGCTAAAATTGCTTGCCATCTAGCAAATATTTGTTTAGATGCTATTACTTTAACATCTTTTAAAAGAATATCTTTGGCAGATTTGCAATCAACTCTTAATAAAAATTTCTTATTTAAAAGATCACTTTCGAATTTTGTAATACATTTAACAATTGAAAGGATTTCTTTCTTTATTGTAGAGTAATTCTTTTGAGTATTATTCCAAGTACCAGAAGTATATCTCACAAGAATTTCTTTAGATGTATTATCTAATTGTTGTTTAAGTATTCCTCCATATCCAATATCAGAGGCGTCTGTTTCAACTATTTTAAATGCTTCTGGATTAGCAATAGATAAACAAGGGAGTTCTTTAACTCTTTCTTTTATTTTTTGTATGGCAAGAGTATGACTATTAGTCCATGGTTGAGGATTTTTCTTTAACCTTTGAAATAATAATTTACAATCTTGAGCGAGATCTTTATAAAAATCTCCTATATAATTAAGACTTCCAAGAAATCTTTGTAATTGATTTACATCAGTGATTTTATCAGGAAATTTATCAGCAAAAACAATTGCTCTTTCTATAGGAATTATTATTCCATTTTCAATATAATGTCCTAAGAATTTTATTTTGGTTTGAAAAAGTTTTACTTTTTTCTGATTTACTGCCAAACCAGCTTTTTTAGTAATTTGAATAAATATATTTAAATGTTTAAAATGCTGATCAATATTATCAGAATATATAAGGACATCATCTATATAGACAATAATATAATCTGTATAAGAATTATAAATTTCATTCATTATATTTTGAAATTCCATTGGAGCATTTTTTAATCCAAATGGCATTACATTCCATTCGTAATGGCCAAATGGTACAGTAAAAGCTGTTTTATATTTATCTTCTTCTTTTAGAAGAATTTGATAAAATCCTGATTTTAAATCAAAAGAAGAGAATACTTTTCCTTTAAATAATCTATTAAGTAAGTCTCTTTTATTTGGTAATGGATGCTTTATCCATTTTAATGCTTTATTAAGCGGTTTATAATTGATAACAAGTCTTGGAGCTCCTCTTTCAATTTCAGCTGCATTTTCAACATAGAAAGCTGGACAACTCCAAGGACTATTACTTGGTCTGATTAACTCCTTTTTAAGAAGACTATCAATTTCTTCTTTGCAGTAATTTAAAAGTCTAGGCCCCATGGCTATAGGCCTTGCTTTTGTAGGAATTTTATCCTCAGAAAAATCATCTGTATAAGGAAGACTGACTTGATGTTTTTTCCTATTCCAAAAAGCATTAGGAACATCAGCGCATATCTCTTTAGATATGATTTCTGAAATAATTTTTATTTTTTCCTGAATTTTGTCAGATTTTAACTTATCTTTAATATTTTTAAAAAGAATTTCATCTTTTAATGAAGTAATAAAATTTTCTTTATTACTAACTATTTTTTTGTAAAATATTTATAGATTTTGAAACTGGTATTGTTGTGAATGGGAAAAATAAATCATTACCTTTAATGTTGGTATATAAACCCTTTTCATTAATTTTATTAATAGGAAACAACATTTGAAAAAATGGAGTTCCTAAAATCACAGGAGTAGATATATTTTTGATGAGAATAAAAGTTGTATTTAAACAAACTCCAGAATTACATATTGCCACATCAGACAATTTGTAATTAACTATAAGAGGTTGCTTATTAGCAGCAGTGATAAATTGAGTAGTCTTTTTATAATATTTAGACGGTACAATTCCTTCACTGATGCAATTTACATCAGCTCCTGTATCTAATAATGCTTCAATAGTAATTTTAAATTTTTTGTTAATAATTAATGTTACTTTTGAGTACCATTTTTGAGAAATAATCTGATCAATTTTATTGATCCATACCATTTGATTTATTTCTTGATCATTATCATTTTTTAGTAAAATATCTTCTTCTTCTTCTTCCTCAGAAGTAGAATCTTTGTCCCAAGTATTATTATTAATACTAAGAGTATTTACTCTTTCTTTTAAATATTTTATCTCAGATTTTATCTGATCTATTTCTCCTTTTAATTCAGAAATAGTAGGCTCTCTTTCTTTTTGTTTAGCCTTTTCTAATATTTTATTATAAGAATATAATTCATGTTCTTGTACAGTATTTTGTACAAGTTTAGTCGGCTTGTGATTTGCCATATTTAAATAATGTTCTATAGCTTTTCTTTTTTCTATAGGGTCCTTTATTTGATCTATGAGATCTAAAATGAAAGTTTCTTCATTTGATATGACATTGATTTCTAATCCCATAAAATTTATGAGACATGTATCACAATCACAATCTGGATTGCAAATTTTATTTTCTGATATTTCAGAATCATTATCTGTACTACTGTTAGAATATTCAGATAATTCATTATCAATAATATTGATATAAAAATCTTTTTCCTTTAGATTTTCTTCTGTATTAAGAAGAATTTTTGTCAATGATTCTTTTAAATCATTGTTTATATTGAGATTATTAATCTTTTTCTTGACATAACACTTATTAGCTTTATGTCCAATCTTTCCACACTTCCAGCATACTGGAACTTTAGTAGAGTCATTTTTTATAGGTTTTTTAAACTTTTTCTTAGAATATCTTTTAGATTTTTCTTTATCTTTTATATAATGGGTTTTCCTTTTAAAAGGAAATCTTTTCTTTTTCTTATCCCTTTTAGGATATTGTATTGGTTGAAAGCCTATTTGCTCACAAAAATCACCAATAATATTTCTATTTTCTTCTTTTTGCATATCAAGTTGTCTTTTTAGCTTGATATCATTGCAAAGATTAATTCCTTCTGCAGTTATTTCTGCAGATAAATCTCCGTAAGTAAGAATGTTCCAATCTATGGAATTTGTTGGAGATTTAGATTTTAATCTATTTTTTACTCTTTCAGCAAAAAGAACTGGAAGTCCAGAAATAAATTTTTCTTTCCAGAAATTTGCATTGCAATCATTTCTAGTTAAAACCTTGGTCATAAAAACATCTTTATACCATCTGAATTCAGATAGTGTTGGGCATCTCAAATTCATTAATTGTTCTTGAGATCGATCTAATTGGAGTTCATTAGCTCCAATAAAATTAGATAAAATTGTATAAATAAGTGTATTTACAGCATCTGACTCTTCTCTTCCATTAAGATCTACTATAGAAGAGTTTAGAATTTTATTCTTTGCTTCTTTAGAAAGATAAAAATCCCACCAACCTTGAAGTTGGCCTGTGAAACCAGTAATAATGGCTTGAGCAATTTGCCTATCATTATTACCTTTTATCTTTGCCGCAGAAGAATATATTAACATTTGTTTAATAATAGTTTTAATCTGATATTCAGATTTTCCATCTATATTCCATTCAGTAATGGCTTCTCCATTAAACTGAACGTAATCTTTTTTCTCTTCAATTTGAAGATCAACAGGTGTAGCCTTTTTATAAAAAGGTTTTACAATTGATACTTTATGCATTTTATTAATCTGCATTTCATCTTCTGACGAACTAGAAATATTATCTAGTTGTTCAGATTTGGTAATTACCGAAATAGAACCTTTTTCTTTAATATTAATTTTTTGTAATCGATCTATTAAACCTTCCATAAAATCATCATCTTTTTTAGAACTTAAAAGAAAATTTTCTTTTTTAAGATTAGGAGGAGGTTTTATCATCAAAGTTTTTGAACTTTCACCACTAGAATTTCCTTGTTTGGATTTTGATAAAATCTCTTCTATTCTAGTAGTCTGATTTCTTAAAGAATGTAAAGTAAGATTGGTAAAATTATTCTGTTGAATAATATGGTCAAAATTACCATGCCCTATTTCTGATTTTATAGGGGCAGCATATATTTCTTTATTACCTTTTTTAATTTGTAAAGTAGTAAAAGGAGGATGAATCTCAAAAGATTCTTCTCCAGTTTCATGAACATATAATTTATATGTTGATTCAAGAGTATTTATAAAAGACTCATCTTTAAAATTTGGAAATATTTTATTCCTTGCTGGAAAATATAAATTTTCCATCCATTTGAAAAAATCTAAATTTAATTTAGTTTCTTCAATCCATTCTAAGTATCTTGAAACATATAATGTTTGTTGTTTTGAATTTAAACAGCTTAAAAACCATTTTTTCTTATTAAGATTTTTAATCTTATCTAAACTCTTTTGGATAGAGTTATTATTAATAACCATAACATTATATCCCATATCAGAAAAAGTAGGAGAATTTGATTTTTTGTTATTAACAGAATAACTTCGTTGAAATCTAGACGTACTAGATTCAGGAATATCTACTTTATATTCTGGATGAGATACATTATCATTAGTCTTTTGAAGACCAGATATACTAATTTTTTCAAAATCAGATATAGAAGAAGTAGAATTCCTACTTTCTTCAGGAAGTTTAATTCGTAAATGTCTTTGAGATGAGAATTTTATTTCGACATCTCCATCAACATATTGAATTATACTTTCTAGCTTTCTAGATTCTTCTTTTAAAGAAGGGGCTATACTTTCCATTTTCCAGATTTCTGGCAGAGTAACTTGGCTCCAATTAATTGTTTTAGGAATCATAATATTACTTTTAGTAATATCAGTTATGAAAAGAGTAGTTTCTCCTCTTTTTGAACTAATTTGATTAGTATTGATTCTAAAATTAGATATCGTTGAATTCATGACTTTGTAACAAATTCTATATAATAGAACAACATTTTCTGTTCCATCTATCATATCAAAACCTTCAGTTTTTATATTTAAAGTGAGAGCTTTCATGATATTTGGATCAGAAAGAGAAATTGGAAAATTAGGGAAACAACTAAAATGTATTGGTCCTTCGCATAATGAGGACTCTACAATTCCTAATAAGGAATCTTCAAATTTATTATGCCTTTGGTCTCGTACCAAAATTAAAGCTGAAGTATTTAAGCCTAATCTGGTAAGAGGTTTTAAACCTACTTGTATCATTCCCAAATGCATAAATTTGTAATTTTGTTTGTGAATATTTACAAGTCTTTGAGATAATAAACTAAATGAGTCGTATCCTCCTTTTAGAGGAATTGCTTCTTCAATTGTTTTAATAATATAGTCGGATTTAAAATTAAATCCATTAGATCTATAGATCTTCATATTTGAAGATACTGGTATTTTCCAGTTTTGAATATTTTTCTCGAAATTTTCAGAAATAATTAATTCTTTGTTCTTAGTATTACTACTTGAAGATTTATTCTTCGTAAAAGATCGTATTAATTTATCCATTCAAGAATATGGTAGATACTGTCAAGGCTTTACCCTGCCTTACCCTTTGGCTTTACAGGCCTTATGGAACCCGACTTAAGGATTTCTCCCGGGTATAACTACCTTCTTCCTTACAGAATAAAAGAATAAGATCGTAATAGAAGAATAACTTTTATTAATTTCTGAAGAATTTCTTCAATTACAATGGCTCTGATACCACTAGATACCACTATTAAAACCACTGTTATAAATACACTGGATTAAATTACAACCTTAATTTAGGTTGAATGAAGATCTTCAAATCTTCAGCTAAAATCTTCGGCTTTAAGCAGCTAAATGTGAACTTTGTTTCTCGTAAGCCTTTAAGGTAATTCTGGATCTTTCCAGATGAGGATATGTAAACCACTGTTTATAAACAGGATTGATTTCGGGGTCTTTTAACTGATTCTCAAGAACCTCAATTTGAGTTTTAATTAATTTAATTTTCTTTTTTAAAGTTACAATATAATTTGCAGATGGCATAATGTAATCAAATGGAGGATCATAAATATAATTGTAAGACATAAACTTACATTGATAAAATGATGAAACTCTAAAATGAGAACTCTGGAACTGAAGAAAACTTTGAACTCTTATTATTAGAAGGTAGTAGAGAATTTTTTGGTGTGTGGTTCACAAAGGGCAACCACTCCTTAAATAGCAAAACAATACATACTAGCTACAGTGTTTATACCAATAAAAACATGACACGAGGAAAGTAAAACACTCACTCAATAATACATACTTTATTACAAAGACTATGAGTCTCGTGATGACCTGCCTTTTCTTCCACTGACATTAGTGACTTCCAGCTCATGCATTCAATAATGCAAATATGTCGTCACCCTCATATGGGTCCTGAGCATCTTGTAGATCATCTTGATCGGTCATCTGTGTATCATCCTCCATTTTTTCCTTTCCTTTTGAGGAGGTTGATTCTTGAGTGGGTAAATTTGATTTTTCACCAAAAACTTCTGTGAACATAGAAGTAATGGTATCCTTGTCCAGATGTTGAAAAAGTTCTTTTAATAGTGTTGTCTGTGTTGGGGTATCATGATTTAAATTCTTCATGGTTTCTCTGGCAACTCCCAGAGCTATTACCCCTTGACGGTCATATACTTTGCCTTCTGCAAAGAAATCTTCTTTACCCCACCATTTGATGAGAACTTTTCTGATTAAGAAAGTAGAGGTATATTTGAGATCAAATTTCTCTTTAGCCATATCCTGTAGTCCATATTCCCATCGAATAATCCAAGGAACATTATAATTAATGGCGAATTGTAATATGGCTGTTAAACCATCAAACTGCGTGTTTGCATTTAGAAACTTATTCCATATGTTTTTAACATTTCTCGGAAGAATGGAAGGCATTACCCCCCATGAGAAGAAAAAAGTTTTAAACCAACTTGGTATAAATTGATGAATATCATCTAATTGAATTGATGAATATCATCTAATTGGAATTTTATCCACCATGAATGTTTTCTTTGAGAATTTTCATATAAAACAATGATGTCCCAGGCCATGATATAATCATGGTAATTAAACATATTAGGCATTGCCTGAAAAGTGTTTAATTGTCGTGCTTGACCAAGGGGTAAACCCCAATTAGCAGCTGGGATAATCTTTTTTATGATCATTTTAGAAAAAGCGTAATCGCGATTGCGATCCATATGTTGAATTTCAACTGAGCCAGTTTCGACTAGAATTGTTTCAAAATAATCACGAGTTTTTCTCCCCAATATGGGTTGTAAATCTTTGATTAAATAGCTTTGAGCTATATGAATTGGGGATAGACCTTTTAGATCTTTGTCAACAGGACAGCAATTAAGACATCCTGAAATTAGATAAGGATATTTTAATTCCTCTTTTGATCCCTTTAAGGCAAATATAGCATTATTATAATAATGAATGTCATATGCAGTTGGATCATCTGCAAATTCTTTTATTGGATCAAACTTTTCTTCCTCTGTGTTAGCCATATTTGGCTGAGGAACAGTAGCACCTCTTTTGAAAGGTGGCTTATTCATGGGCTTCTTCCCGGTAGCTGGTCTTTTTAAGACTGTCTTCCAAGGCTGATCCCTGCAAGAATTCTCTAGTTAGAAAATCTGGTAAAGAATTAGATTTTCCAGAAATATGTTCAATATCAAAATCAAAACAAGCTAAAATTGCTTGCCATCTAGCAAATATTTGTTTAGATGCTATTACTTTAACATCTTTTAAAAGAATATCTTTGGCAGATTTGCAATCAACTCTTAATAAAAATTTCTTATTTAAAAGATCACTTTCGAATTTTGTAATACATTTAACAATTGAAAGGATTTCTTTCTTTATTGTAGAGTAATTCTTTTGAGTATTATTCCAAGTACCAGAAGTATATCTCACAAGAATTTCTTTAGATGTATTATCTAATTGTTGTTTAAGTATTCCTCCATATCCAATATCAGAGGCGTCTGTTTCAACTATTTTAAATGCTTCTGGATTAGCAATAGATAAACAAGGGAGTTCTTTAACTCTTTCTTTTATTTTTTGTATGGCAAGAGTATGACTATTAGTCCATGGTTGAGGATTTTTCTTTAACCTTTGAAATAATAATTTACAATCTTGAGCGAGATCTTTATAAAAATCTCCTATATAATTAAGACTTCCAAGAAATCTTTGTAATTGATTTACATCAGTGATTTTATCAGGAAATTTATCAGCAAAAACAATTGCTCTTTCTATAGGAATTATTATTCCATTTTCAATATAATGTCCTAAGAATTTTATTTTGGTTTGAAAAAGTTTTACTTTTTTCTGATTTACTGCCAAACCAGCTTTTTTAGTAATTTGAATAAATATATTTAAATGTTTAAAATGCTGATCAATATTATCAGAATATATAAGGACATCATCTATATAGACAATAATATAATCTGTATAAGAATTATAAATTTCATTCATTATATTTTGAAATTCCATTGGAGCATTTTTTAATCCAAATGGCATTACATTCCATTCGTAATGGCCAAATGGTACAGTAAAAGCTGTTTTATATTTATCTTCTTCTTTTAGAAGAATTTGATAAAATCCTGATTTTAAATCAAAAGAAGAGAATACTTTTCCTTTAAATAATCTATTAAGTAAGTCTCTTTTATTTGGTAATGGATGCTTTATCCATTTTAATGCTTTATTTGGACTTTTAAATGTTAGTTGGACGTTTATTTTTAAAATGGTGACAAGATATTTTAAAGTATTTATATATATGTATATTTTTAATTATGGAGATTAAAGAGAAAAAAAAATTCTAGCACTTTTTAAGCAAAACGAATAAGCAGACGTTTCAGTTGGTATCAGACCAATGGTTCTGTAAAGGGTTGTGCCACCATCAGTGCCGGGAAACTCAGTCGTCAAGCCTCAATCTGTAAGTTTTACATGTTTTATATGATTTATATTTTGTTACCTGCATGACTACATGAATTATATGTTTATGTCACATCTTTAATAGCAATATGGGGATATATGTTTTATATGCTTTATAATTTTTATACGAGATACGATATGAAATAATAAATTATTTGATTTCAACACATGTTGGTTTTGTGGTGGAATTTGACTATGTTGATTTTTGGGTTTTAGTATTGACGTTCTACTTTTTGGGCCATAAGTTAATCGTGAATATTATGAATGTCTTTGGGACACGTAGATTTTCTAAGAAAATATTTACAATTCGTGGTTAATAGTTGAATTAATTTTTGAGAATTACTCATAAGTAATAATGGTTCGAAGACTTTGATCATGTATAAATTGGGATTTAAGTTTGATGAAAGATAATATTTTCTATAGGAACTGATTTTTGGGTAAATAAGTTTAAATTTTAGAAATTTAAGTTATGGGAAACCTGTAGAAGGGAATAAGAATACCATGAACTTATGGATTAGTTGTAGGATTTTCGAAATTTAGGGACCGATTAAGATAATTTTTGAGGAAATTAAGAATTGATTTTGCAATTGTTAAGGAATTTTGGGACTAGTTTAACAATAAGTGTGGATTGAATGGGTTAAATGGTATGAATTTTTGATGATTTAGACTTTTAAGAATTTTTGGGACCTTGATATATCTTGGTTATAATGTTATAAGGAATGTTAACCAAGGGTTTTTAAGGATGAATCGATATTAGGCTTGAAAATTTAAGCGTTAGCGGATGCATTTGAGATTTTAAGGTTGAAATATGATAAGATGATGAACATTTTGGTATAAAATAAAGAAAGTAATATACGATAAGCGTGGTCATCCATACTTCATGGCAGTGCTCTAAATACTGTTCTATATGCTAATATGATTATTTATGGATGTTTATTATTTTAATATGTTAAATTATGATTTTTAAATGTTTGTAGATTTTTACGATTTAATCTTGACATTTAAAAGATATGTTGCATGCTTGGTTTTAAAGAAAAACGATATAATGTGCATGTTTTTAATAAGTGATGGAAATACGAAATGTTGAAGGACGTGAAGGGATTATGACTAAGACGATGACATGTTGGAAATATCGTGAGGGTTATGGTCCCAGTAGAAGCCCGACGATCGTGTTTCCATTTATACAAATACGAATACGTGATATGAATACGAATACGTTGATATGTTGGCCATGGAATCAGTTGACTGATGAGAGTGTTGCTGATGTCTCCGCCGCCCAGTACTGTGGTTTTATGTAGATGGATCTATCGCCCAATACGATCAAGAATATAAGTCACAATCACGATCTGAATTCAACAAACACGAATATGAATATGAATATGAATATGTTGACATGAATATGAATTTGTTGATTCGAATATGAATATGTTGTTATGAAAATGTTTATGTTTAAAGTTTACGCCTTATCATGAAAATGTTATTTTAAGTACGAATATTTTTCACTGTTGCTTGTGGTTTTATACGTATTATTCGTTATCAAGAATATGATGTGTTGAGTCTTTAGACTCACTAGGTGTGATTGATGCAGGTGATATTAAAAATTATGATATGGGAGGTCTTGATGGATGACCTGACTGGACTGAAGGTGCACATAATCTGAGGACCAGCGCTTCTACTTTCCGCATTTAAGTTTATGATTTTCGTTAAAGATTTTACGACTATTTACTTATGCTTTTGAGAGATTTTTGAGAGGTTAGAATATGCGATATACTTTTTAACTAATGTTTTTAGGTTGGTAAACGTTGACCGACTTTATGCTTTAAAATATTTTCTTTTGGATTTTTAAATGTTAGTTGGATGTTTATTTTTAAAATGGTGACAAGATATTTTAAAGTATTTATATATATGTATTTTTTTAATTATGGAGATTAAGAGAAAAAAAATTCTAGCACTTTTTAAGCAAAACGAATAAGCAGATGTTGATATGCTGACATGTTGGCCATGGACTCAGTTGACCGGTGAGAGTGTTGCTGATATCTCCGCCGCCCGGTACTGTGGTTTTATGTAGATGGATCCATCGCCCAATACGATCAAGAATAGAAGTCACAATCACGATCTGAATTCAACAAACACGAATATGAATATGAATATATGTTGACATAAATATGAATATTTTGATACGAATATGAATATGTTGTCATGAAAATGATTATGTTTAAAGTTTACACCTTATCATGAAAATGTCATTTTAAGTACGAATATTTTTCATTGTTGCTTGTGGTTTTATACGTATTATTCGTTATCAAGAATATGACGTGTTGAGTCTTTAGACTCCCTAGGTGTGATTGATGCATGTGATATTAATAATTATGATATGGGAGGTCTTGATGGATGACCTGACTGGACTGAATGTGCAAATAACCCGAGGACCAGCGCTTCTACTTTCCGCATTTAAGTTTATGATTTTCGTTAAAGATTTTACGATTATTTACTTATGCTTTTGAAAGTTTTTTGAGAGGTTATAGTATGAACTATACTTTTCAACTAATGTTTTTAGGTTGGTAAACGTTGGACGATTTTATGCTTTAAAATATTTTCCTTTGGATTTTTAAATGTTAGTTGGATGTTTATTTTTAAAATGGTGACAAGAAATTTTAAAGTATTTATATATATATATATATATATATATATATATATATATGTATGTATATTTTTAATTATGGAGATTAAGGAGAAAAAAAAACTCTAGCACTTTTTAAGCAAAACGAATAAGACATTTCACATATTATAAGATTAAAGGTCTGATTGCATGATTAAATGATTAGATGACAAGATTTCATGAGAATTGAAGATATTATCCAAAATTTCGATTATAGGTGGGGGAAAGTATTTTCAAGGCATATTGATATGATTAAATATGATTAAATTTTTCTAAAAATGGCAGATTCCAAATTATTTTAAGAGAGAAGCTCGATATTATCTGGGAAGCATGTTTTGGGCAAATGAGAGACTTTTAAAAAATCAAAAGTATTATTTTTGAAAAATAACTTTTTTATAAATTTTTATTTTTCAATTAAATTGGTGTTAATGTGCCTAATTTACCTAAGATTAGTAGGCCCAATTACAACTAAACTCAAAGATCCAAACCTAAGCCCATTAGCATGTAAATTAAAATATATAAAAAGGATTCCTAGGTATTTTTCTTGAGATAGCAGCTGAAATCACACACTAAAATTCAAAATATTGGAGAGGGAGAAAACAAGGAGTCCTCGTCGTCCGTTCGTTCTTTTTCACACCCAAGCCGACGATCGTATATTCGAGCGTTCTAAAATGAAAATGCATGTTTCTAAATCCATTTGACGTATCATTCAATCCATATTATGCTTGTTTTTAATTATTTTTTTTGAAAAATATGGAAGCTTGATTCATTTAACGATATGATAATTATTTTCAACTTTTAGACGATTTTACGCTTGTATGAAAAACGTTATGATTTCCAAGGGTTAGGCTGTCAACATATGATATTTAATGGGTGGATCATGGATGATTTAAGGTGGAAACGAGGGTTGTAGCCGAGCTTTGCTAGGGAGAACACACCTAGGGTTTTTGTATGGTTCCTACGTGATTAAGTGAACGTCTAGCTTGCATGGCTACGAGTGACTCGGCCAGGGCTTGGCTGGGGGCTGGGCTGAACATGGTCAAGGGTTGGGAGGAGTACTAGCATGGCTAGTACTTGAGTGCAGCGGCTAGGGAAGAGTCCACGTGAACTAGGACTCTTCCTCATGTGCGTTGGGGAAGCTTCGGGAAAGGGTGTGGCTTGGTTGGGATGATCTAGGGATGGTCTTGGTAGAGTCCAAGAGGATTTGGTCAAGGTTAGGTCCAGGGTGGCTCGATCATAGCATGAGGGAACTCGCGCGACTTTGGTTCAAATGCGCAAAGGTCTGGTCTTGTGGCTAGGGGTGGGTGCGCTAGGTTAGGCCAGGTCAGATAGGGTCCAGGAGGCTCGAGTGAGGGTCTGGTCCATGATGGTCCGTGGTGGCTCGATGAAATCGAGTCGTGGCTATAAACGTATAGGCTAGGGTTCAGTTTTGAGGTTAAGTAAAGAAAGCAATTCGAACCATGGTCCACAGGGGTCGGTTCATGGTTCATGGTTATTTTAGAAATAAAAAGTTTGGAAAGAAAATATTAAAGTTGGGATTTATTCGGAATTAAAACGCTTTATGAATTATTAATTGAGGAATTAAGTCAAAAAGCCCGAGTTTACGTCAAATAAAAATATTAAAAATTAAATTTAAACTTAAATAATTATTTGGAATAGTTTCGAGTCAATAAAAGTGAGAACAGTAAAAATCGAGAAATATTAAGTCCAGGGGCAAAACGATATTTTACACATGAGTAGTACAAAATGAGTTGGCAGTGTCCCGAGGGATCATAACGCATGTTAAATGATATTTTAGCATGTTTATGATGAAAATATGAGATTTTATTATTTATGGTAAAGCTGTGCAATTTTTACTGTTAAGAATGATATTTTACAAATGTCAAAAGGATACGATATTATATGATTAAAAAGAAAAGAAAATATTTTGGGAGATGTAAATTGAGTGTGACATAAATGATATGATATATGATTTTTTAGAATATTCTGAGGGAAAAGGCCCCAGAGAGATCCTGTTTACGGAAGGCCCCAACGACCGTATTTCTATTTTACGTCGGTGCCTAGTGCCCGTCCCCATGCGCAATGGTGAGCTAAGACTGATTAGTTGAAAAGAGGATAAAAAGTAGTCAATTTCAAGGATCAAACTCTACGCAAAAGATAAATGATTGAAAGATTTACAATTTATGATTTATTTATGCTTAAAAGTTATTTTAATTAAAAGTATGGTTTTAATGCATGTGCTTGTATTTGTATTATTTGTTAATCATGTTTAGAACGTACTGAGTTATTAGACTAGCTAGGCTTGAATGTTGCAGGTGATGATGATATTGAGGGAGGCACTGACACTTGAATGGATCGAGTTCGGCAGTACACTCCCGAGGGGCCTTATTTTTCGCATTAGCTTTATAATTAAAAGTTTTAAGGATTTTTGTTAATGAATTTATTAGATATTTTTATGCATTATTTTGAAGATAGGATGCTCATGTCAGAGGTTGTAGTTGAATTTTGTTAATTTACGATTTAGGGATTTTTATGTATTTGAGATTTTAATGGTAAAATATTTTGATTTATGGAAATGTTAAGTTAGTTAGAATGGTGATTTTCGAATTCTATGATCAATTTTAAAAGAAAGAAAGAAAAAAATTTAGTAGGATTTTAAAGTTAAAAAATAGTGGACGTTTTAGAAACATACCGAAAAGGAAATTATGTATACATCTTCATTGTTACATCTGGATCCAAGAACAAAACAATGTGAAAAAGATGTACAAAAAATTGTGCACTTGTAAATAATATCAAATCAAATACCAGATGCATTTACAGACACAAAAGAGGTAACTAAATTATATATAAATGCTGTAAATGTCTATGCTCGAATTGAAATTCCAAAGAAACAAATTGAAGACACTCATGATGTCATAAAACGATTGAAGCGTGGAAGGCCAATCAGTTCTGAAATGTCCACTACTCGTTTTTCTTTAAAATATACTAGAATTTGTTTTTTCTGTTCTACTCATTCGGCCAAATATATACATATACATAAACATATTTTTAAAATAACTTCGCACCATTTAAAAATAAACAACCAACTATATTTGAAAACTCAAAAGAAAATAATTCAAAACATAAGATCGTCGATTGTTTACCAACCATGTACTTACCAAAATTTCAAAATCAATTAATTCTAACATCCTCTCAAAAGCATCATAAAATCTTTAACGTAAACTTAAATCAAATTGCGGAAAACTAGCGCTGGTCCTCGGGTTGTGTGCACCTTCAGTCCAGCTAGATCGACCATCAAGTCCCTCAACAACATCACTATCATGCTCACCTGCGTTGATCACGCCTAGTGAGTCTATTGACTCAGCAAACCTTAACCATGATAACAAGTAATACATATACAATCACATGCAACAGTGAAAATAATTTTACATAAAATAACCTTTCATGATAATACATAATCGTAAACATTTTCCCATTCATGATAAATATATTCCTTTTCATCATGTACATATACGTTTTCCTTTTATTGAATCGATAATTGTGACTTTCGTATCTGCTGAAGGTCGATGGATCAATCTACGTGTAACCACAGTATTGGGCGGCGGAGACATCAGCGACACCCTCACCCGTCAACTGAGTCTTGGCCTTACATATCATCATAATCATCGTATCATCATATTATTCACAATCATTTCACCTCCTTCAACTTTTCATATTTTCATCACTTATAAAATTTTAAGCATACAATAATCATTTTTCTTTTAAACCAAACATGCAACATGTCTTTTGGTATTATCGTTCATCATAAAATTTCATAAACATTCATAATAAGCATATTAACATATTTTACAGCACTCATACTGCCAGGACGTCTATCATTTTTAAGTGTAAAATTACCGTTTTACCCCTAGACTTAGGATTTCTCGATTTTGACCTTTTCCTTACTTTCATTGACTCTAGATAATCCCAAATAATTATTTAAGCTTAAATTAAATTTTTAATATTTTTATTTAGCTTAAATTCGAGGCTTTTGATTTAAATTCATATTATTTAATTCGTGAAGTGTTTTAATCCCGAATTAATTCAAACTTTAATATTTTCTTTCCAAATTTTAAACATACACTTTTTATACCTATACTACCCTTGTGAACCATGATTCAACCCATTTGGACCACGGTTTGACCCCTTAGCCATTTATTTCGAAAAACTCGAACCCTAGATTAATTCCCTCGAGCCACACCCGAGCCTGCCCCTGACCAGACGACTTAGGGACCCTATGGACCATCCTTGCCCCACTTAACCAGCCCCTAACCCACTGCAACTCCTTGCCCGAGCCGAGAGCCACGCGAGACCCTTACTTGTGCGCCTAGGACTCTACACTCGACGAGGACCCTTCTACCCGAGCCCTCAACCTCCTGACCCTCACCGGACCTTTTCAGACCTAGACTGGACCCCCTGGCCACGCATAGCTACTGTTCTCGTTTGGTATGGGAAGAGTCCTATCTCGCATGGATTCTTCCCTAGCCGATGTGCTTTATTCCTAGCGTGGCTAGGACTCTTCCTCATACCTGACCATGTCTAGCCCGAGCCCTGGTCGAGCCGCACGTTGCTTTCCCCTTAGATGAGACCCTAGTTCACAAACATGATGTTTTCGATCAAGCCTTCCCTCTACCTTGCCCAGCCCGTGCATCAGCCTGCCTAGGTTCTTAAACCCTCTTAAACTTGTCCCTTTTTGTTGTCCTAGTATGGAAGCCTCTTAATGCATCATATACATAGGTTTTATATCACCCAAACACAAATTCTTTGATCAAATAATGTCAAAAACGATATATAAATACATGGTAAACATATTTTCATGCAAAAATGCCTCAATTCAATAATATTGTGTGATATATGAGAAAAAGAAAGTTAAGGCGCGCCTTTGCATATATTAAACACGAAAATGAGTTGGCGATGTGAAGAACGGTGACGTAGAAACCTAGGCTCAAATCCCTTGCAAGAACCGAGTCTTTCCCTTCCAAACTTGCGTGTGGTGCGTGTGTTTTGGGGGAGAGGAGAGTCCTTGTAATTTTTGAGGGGAGGGGGAGTGGGTTGTGAGGGTTTTGGGGAGGGGTTTTGTCTTTTATTTTTAATTAGAACACATAGTGTAAGCCTAGGCCCATTAGTCTAGTATATTAGGCCAATTATTCCCATTAAGAAATATTTAAGATATTTTATTTAGAAGAGGTTGTGAAAATATTAGTCGAGTTCTCAAAAAGTTCGTATTTTTTGTCGAAAATCAAATACCGTTAAAAATTACGATTCGACGTATAAAATCACCTTATCTAAATAAATTGTTTAATAAAAATATTTTCTCTTTTTCAGCTCTCAGTCCCCGTTTTTCGACCGCGTCTTGATTAACCTTTAAAAATACAGTTTTATTCATTCTAACAGTAAACCTTTTTTTTAAACATGTAATCGTGCGTATCATAATTAATTCATGCTACTAAAACCATTATATTAGTCATTTTCCGTTTTCCTTTAGATTTGTATGCATTTATATTACGACATCTTATTTTTGAACTTTACAGTTTCCAAAGATAAAAATCCTCGAAAAAAGAAAAACATAAAGAAACACGATGATCACAAAATAGATAATGATTGAAGGATCTAGAGCAGAGCTCCTTGATGTGCTTTAAACAAAATATTCTCCAAGAGCTACAATAGCTCGTGTTCTAAGAATGTTTACACCGATGAATTAGATTGAGTTTGGTATAGAACAAGCAGAAAACACTTGAAATAATCCTTCGTTAAGATACACTGATATATTTGTATATCTTGTGTAACTGAATAACCAAAAGACTAGATTAGTTTTTGCATTCATTAGTTTAGTTATGATGAGAACTATTTAAATCAGTTTGATAACAATAGTTAAAAAGTTAAATACACGAGATATGTTTATGGATGTTCGGAGACTTCACATGCTCCTACGTCACCCCTTCTACCGCCTCGGTTAGGATTCACTAGAAGACTTTGATCTATACAACAACTTGTACAAACCCACCCAGCTTAGGACTTACCCACTGTCTTAACTGAACTCCTAGACTAGACTGAATACTGCACCTTCCAGTCAACACTTCTTTAACGTCTATGTGAGAAAGACTACATACACAAGTTTATTGTCTTGGTGCAAGACTGTATTTGAGTGGTGGTGAGTGTGTGTGTGTGAGAAGTGATCTCTGAAAACTACCCAAAAGGTGTTCTCACACACTGAAGGAAATATGCTTCTAATCTAAGCTGATAACACGTTGAAGTGTTCGCTCACAACTGAGCTCAATGCTTCTCTCTTAAGCTGATATGACATAGAAGCGTGCCCTTTTGTATCTGTGTTATGTTCTCTGTGTATTTGAGTCTTCACTGGTCTTCTATTTATAAGCGGGAAGACTGATCGTACAGTGAGATTCAATAATTGTATTCGTTGCATTTGAATTTGTTCCTTGAGATCTAAGTTGTACTCCCCGACAATCTTTCTGGAACATTTTTGTCTTTAAGTTCTGATGCAACGTACATTATTGTCCTTTGAATAGACAAATGTTTTGTACCTTGCGCACAGATGGATTCCACTTAAATCAACTTGTCTTGATCTACAACTGATTACTCAAAACTGATGTTCTGAACTGGTCAGTTGAACTGGTCTTCAGTTGGGCTGGTGAAATCAGTTGACTCGTCAGTTGAACTAATTTCACTCTTATTCAGTTGAAATGGTCTTTAGTTGGGTTCTTCATCAGTTGAACATTTTTTCAGCTGGTCAGGCTTCTGAGGTTCTTCTGCTGAATCACCTATCAACTGAACAATCAGTTGAATTCTTTTACGATACATCAGTGAACTGGTCCAGTTTGGTTGATCAGTTGATGCTTTCAGTTGACGTCTTCAACAGCTTCAGTTTTTGCTCATAACTGATTATTTCAGTTTCAGCTATCTATGCACTAAGGTGGATTATTAAAAACAAACAAACAAGTTTTGTTCACATCAAAAGTAAGATTGCGAACATGAAATGTTCCAACAATGATATTCCGATAGAAATACATGATAATGAAAATGTTCTGTTAGAACCACAAACTTATGAGAATCGTGAAATTTCTATCAATTATATTAATACTGGAAAAATATGGAACCGAAAAAATGCAAAAGAAATTGATGAGATGTTTTCTTAAATGTGACATTTGACATCATAAATAACAATGAAGATCATGAACTAACATCTTTTGGTGAATGTAAAAATCGATAGGACTAGATAAAATGGAAAGACGTCATCCAGATTGAATTGGATTCGTTAAATAACGTCACGTTTTTGGACCTATAGTCCTTACACCTGAAGGTGTAAAACCTGTTGGGTACAAATGGGTTTTTATTCTAAAGCGAAATGAGAAAAATGAAATAGTATGATATAAAGCTCGGCTTTTTGCACAAAGTTTTTCTCAAAGGCTTGGAATTGATTGTGAAGAAACGTATTCTCCCTTTATGGATGCAATTATGTTTCGTTATTTGATTAGTTTGACGGTATCTGAAAATTTAGAAATGTGTCTTATGGATGTTGTCACAGTTTGCTTATACGGATCACTCGATATATATATATATATATATATATATATATATATATATATATATATATATATATATATATATATATATATATATATATATATATATATATATATATATATGAAAATCTCCGAAGGATTTAAGATGCCTGAAGCCCAAAGTTTAAAACCCAAAGAATGTTATTTTGTGAAATTGCAAAGATCATTATATGAGTTAAAGAAATCCGACCAAATGTGGTATAATCGGCTTATTGAAAACTTAATGAAAAAGTGATATGTAAATATTCAATATGTCCTCGCATTTTTATCAAAAAAAATATCCGGATTCGTAATTATTGTTGTACTTTCGTAAAAAAATATATGGATTCGTAAAAAATATTTTCATTAAACATCATTGGAACGAAAGGAAATTCAAGAAGTTGTGTTGTACTTGAAGGAAGAATTTGAAATGAAGGACCTTGGAAAAAAATATTGTCTGGGTTTGAAAATCGAACAAAAAGAATGTGAAATATTTGTTCACAATCAAATTATACAGAAAAAGCCCTTAAACGTTTTAATATGGATAAATCATTTAAGTACTTCAATGGTCGTTAGATAATTAAACATAGAAAATGATCCATTTCGTCCTTGTGAAGATGATGGAGTTATTCTTGGTCCCGAAGTACCATATCTAAGTGCTATTGGTGCCCTTATGTATCTTGAAAATTGTAGAAGACCTGAAATATCTTTTGATGTAAATTTATTGTCAAGATTTAGCTGATATCCAACAAAGAGACACTTGAACAGAATCAAACATATATTCTGTTATCTACGAGAAACGACAGACTTGATACTTTTGTATTCAAAAGATATCAATCAAAGTATAATTAGTTATGCTGATGCTGGGTACTTATCTGATCCACACAAGGCACGTTCCCAAACTGGATATGTATTTACTCGTGAGGCACTAACATTTTTTGATGTTCATAGAAACAAACACTCGTAACAATCAATGTGTGCGGCTAAAATCAAATTATGCCGAGATTATTGAATTACATGAAGCAAGACGTGAATGTGTGCGGCTAAAATCAATGACCCAACATGTAACGCCCCAAAATTCGACGACTGTCATCACTGTACCAAGATGAGTATTTCTAGCATGCTTATGTCACAGCCCAGCCCACTTGTGTTATTGTCCGCTTTTGGCCTGTGGCCTCACGACTTTAAAATGCGTCACAAGGGGTTGTCATATGCTTATTTAAATGCCCATCATCTCTCCCGTGGTTTGTCTTTCAGGACTCAGCGTCCTCGCCGAGGTTTTCCCCACCATAAAAAACCTACGCAGATTCGCTCCGATACCAAATATCATGGCCCAGCCCACTTGTGATATTGTTCACTTTGGCCCGTGGACTCATGAATTTAAAACACGTCACAAGGGGTTGCTATACGCTTATTTAAATGCCCCCAGCATCTCTCCTGTGGTTTGACGATGTGAGATTTCGCCTAAGGGCCTTCACCAGTTATAGTACATAACAAAACTAAGTTCAGTAAATGGATCACTATACATTGAATACAATGGACCAGATGGAATCGAATCAAACAAATGTGGATATGATTCTCTCATCTTTCTTTCTAATTCCCACGTTTACTCTTGCACACCATGTCGTGTCCATTGTACTCGAACTAGTGGAATTGATTTGTTACCCAATATTTTCTCCTTTCGATCCATAATGCAAACATATTGTTCAATAAAGGAAAGAGAAAGATCAAGTTCAACCTTATCAGGTTGAAGCACATGTGATAGATTTGGTTCATAATTTCTCTACATCAAAACATGAAACACATTGTGAATGGCAGATAAGCAAGATCCCCACTCGATCAAGGATCTCATATGGACCAACATATCGAGGAGATAAGTTCCATCGCATACCAAATCGAATAGTGCCTCTGAAGGGAGATATTTTCAAAAACACTTTATCACCTTTCTAGAATTCTAAGGGTCGTCTTTGTTTGTTAGCATAACTCGTTTGACGATCCTGAGCAGCTTTCATTCGCTGTCGAATCCTGAACCTTGTCATTCATTTCAGGTCCAGTCATTTGCCTTTCACCAATTTCATCCCAAAATAACGATGACCTAAATTGTCTCCCATACAAAGCTTCAAACGGAGCCATACCAATACTCGGTTAGAAACTATTATTATAAGAGTTCTACCAATGGTAAGGCATCTTGCCATCCAATTTTGAAATCAATCACTATAGCACGTAACATGTCTTATAACTTTTGAAATGTACGCTCAATATGGCCATCAGTATGAGGATGATAAGCAGTACTCATAGCCAAACACATACTCATAACTTCTTGGAAACTACCCAAGAATTTACAGGCAAATCTGGGATCACGATCTGATATAATTGAGACTGGCACACCGTGTAGTCTCACAATATTCTCGATGTATAAACAGGTCATCTTCTTATAAGGATAAGTACGCTCATACAGAATAAAATGTGCAGATTTAGAAAGTCGGTCGATAATAACTCAAATAGCATCACAACCCTTGGGCGAACGAGGTAAATGAGTTACAAAGTCCATAGCAATATGTTCTCAATTCCATTTTGGAATTTCAAGACAATGGAAGAAATTTCGAAAAAAATTCAGCAATGTCATTCTTCATACGTCTCCACCAGAATTGAGGTGTCAATGTAAAATACATTTTTTTGGCCTCCAGGGTGAACACTATATTTGCTACAATGTGCTTCGCGAAGAAGGGCATATTTCAAATCAGAATTATCAGGGACTACCAATCGATCATTAATTCGTAAAGAACTATCAGAAGCAATCTGAAAGCCTGAATGATGTCCTGCAGATACAAGTTCTTTAGACTTTTGAATCTGATCATCGCTTCGTTGGGCCTTTTGTATTTTAGATATAAGGTTAGGCTCACTTTGCAATGCTGAGACAATGACAGAATTCTAATTCGAGTGAAAAGTCCAGCCATAAGTACATATACACTCATGTACTTTGGCGACATTAACAGAGGTTAAAACAGAGTCATGAACTTTACAACTAAGGGCATCCCCAGTAACGTTCACCGATCTAGGGTGATACTGAATCTCACAATCAAAGTCCTTCAGGAGATCCATCCACCTGCGTTGCCTTATATTTAAATCAGATTGAGAAAAGAGATATATCAGACTCTTATGGTCTGAATATATTACACTTTTCTCCGTACAAATAATGATGCTAAATCATCAAAGCAAACAAACGGCGGCCAATTCCAGATCATGAACATGGTAACGTCATGAGATTTTAATTGACGAGACGCATAAGCAACCACTTTGCCATGTTGCATCAGAACACAACCCAAACATTTACCAGATCCATTTGTACACACTACGAATCCTCCGGTACCTGAGGCAATAGTAAGCACAGATGTTGTGGTCAATCTCGTATTCAATTCAAGAAAACTAGCTTCACATTTATCTGACCAAATGAATATCTGATTCTTTTGTGTCATTTGATAATAGGTTTAGCTATTTTCGAAAACTCTTCAATAAAACAAAGATAATAACCAGATAAACCCGTGAAGCTACGAATCTCAGGAACATTCGTAGGTCTTGTCCAATCCAATACAGCTTCAACCTTAGTAGGATCAACAGATATGCCATGTCTCGAAATGACATGACTCAAAAATACTACTTTGTCCATCCAAAATTCACATTTGGAAAATTTAACATATAAATGGCCATTGCGAAGAGTTTGAAGTACCAGTATCAAATACTCAACATGCTCTTTTTCCGATTTTGAATATACAAGAATATCATCAATAAATATGATAACGAATCGGTCAAGAAAATCTCGAAAGACACGATTCATTAGATTCATAAAGACAGCAGGAGCATTAGTGAGACCGAAAGGCATAACCAAAAATCCATAGTGGCCATACCTGGTACGGAAAGCAGTTTTAGACACATCTTCTTCTCGAACTCGCACTTGATGATAACCAGAACGAAGATCAATCTTAGAGTGTACAGAAGTACCCTGAAACTGATTAAATAAGTCATGAATACGAGGAAGTGGATACTTATTTTTCACAGTAGCTCGATTCAGTTGCCTATAGTCAATACACATTCGCATAGTACCATCTTTCTTTCGAACAAATAAAACTGGAGCTCCCTAAGGTGATACACTCGGTCGAATATATCCTGTATCGAGAAGATCCTGCAATTGTTCTTTTAATTATTCCAATTCCAAAGGTGCCATGCGATAAGGATCTTCCGAAATAGGCGCAGTCCTCGGCACAAGATCAATACCAAATTCGACTTCTCGATTAGGAGTAAAATCAAGAATCTCCTCGGGAAATACATCAGAGAACTCTTTAGTAACAAGAATATCGGATAAAGAGGGCTCTTTTTTTTAGAGACATCAACAACATAGATAAGATAACTTTCATCTCCGCTAAAAAAAGCCGAGACATTTCTAGAGAGGATACCAAAGGAATTTTAGCTTGGGAACCCTTGCAATAAAAATTTCACTTGGGTCCATCAACAGGTCGAAATCAAACCACTCTATGAAAGCAATCAACAGTAGCTCGATTGGTTGTCAGGATATCCATGCCAAAAATACAATCAAAGTCGTGCATTATAAGGACAATCAGATTCAAAAATATCACATTATCCTTATATATCAGTACACAATTATGCACAACTTGTTCAGATAGAATAATCTTTCCTGCTGGTGTGGCTATCGATAAAGTATCAGACAATGGATTACACATATTATCATGGGATGCAAAAAATGCATGAGAAATGAATGAGTGAGATGCTCCTGTATCAAATAAAACACGTGCAGAATAATCGCAAAGCATGAATATACCTGCAATAACACCACCAGGAGCTTCTTTTGCTGATCCTCGGTCATAGCATACACTCTAACTTGGGGAGGGCCTTGGACAGTCTGACCACCAGGTCCTCGATATCGTGGAACATTCGACTGCTGGAAAGAGGGAATAGGAACGTCATGTCTCATCATACTAGGGCCACCTCGAAATCTTGGCTGGGGTTGGGAAGAAGTCATACCCCTATTCAGACACACACGAGAGAAATGGTCTTACTGCCCACAATGATAACAAGTACCAAACATACCCCGACACTGCTCAGTAGTATTCTTTCCTCCACAATGGCTACAGTATGGATCAATAACGGGACTCTCTCGGTGGGATCCACTAGAACTAGAAGAAGATGAAAAAGCAGTAGAACTAGTCTTTTTAAACTCTTTGCCTTTTGGGCGCAAGGTAGGCTGCTGCACTGACACTTGAGGTGGAGGAACGTACCGAGGACCTCCTCGCCTTAATCCAGCTTCAGCTGCCTTGGCTCCTTCAAATGCCTCTGCGTAGCTAGTAAGCAAACAAGAAATGACAAAAGCATATATTGCAGGATGTAACTAATTCACAAACCTGTGATATTTCACTTTTGCATTTGCAGCTACATGAGGTGCATATTTCAACAAGGTAGAAAATTTCGAATCATATTCTGGAATAGTCATCGTTCCCTACTGCAGACTATTGAATTTATTTTCTTGGGCAGTATAATAAGAAGGATGAGAGTACTGCTCAAGAAATTGGGCCTTGAAGACATCCCATGTGACTTCAACACCAGCCTCTTTCAATCCAATCTCAGCGGCTTCCCACCAATATTTTGCTCGGTCCTTTAATTCATAAAGAGCAAGTTTCATTATCCGAGGCTTGGAATATTCAACAAATGCTCGATATCCTTTATCCATTCCTATGCTCTTTCTGCACTTTTGGTGCCAAAGAACCTCAGTGGTTTTAGATCCTAGAATCGAGCCATAACCAAATCCATGGACATTCCTTTGAATTGTCCAACCCATCCTCTCATTATTACTACTCATAGCAGTTTCATTTGTGGGATCCATATACAAAATATAGTATGAATATCACAAATAAATATCAATGATACATTAACATCATATCAAATCATTAATCTCACTAAAAACTTACTCAAACTAGATCAAGCAAGAGCAAATAATACAAATAAATCAAACACTAACGCACAAATTATTTGTCTATTCACTGTGGGAGCTCTTAACTCCTAATCGTTATTGCAATACAATTTGATTAAGGTTAATTAATTTCAGTGAAAAACGAGTGAAAATTTTTCTTTACAATGAGCCCAAAATGCGAAAACTATAATTATGATACTAAAAATAGTATATAATAAAGTCTCGTATAAACATATAACATCATAAAATATGCCCACACATAATCAAAATCAACTACATACAACAACTCATATCCTCAGGACATGCCCTGATATATAGATACATATATACACTGGGATAGACCACTCAACCTCAACTCATATGTGACTATCTCCAGAAGTACCCTCTCCGGTCTTCTGATAACCTAGAGTACCTACCATTGTCCACATACAAAGACAACAACAGCTCCCCTTGGGGGTGAACACAAGCTCCATAAAGAATAACCATAATATATACAACATGTATATACACAATGTTATATGATATGCAATGCATGCATGTCAGAGGGATACCAGGTCAAATGCCCATCCACCGAACATGTATCAGAACCAATCGAATCGCTATAAAATCAATGCTCGAGCTGGCACACCGGCCTCAATAAAGTATAAAGTATGATCGTATGATAGCGTCGGCAAAGCGCCATCAAATCCCAAATCTCAATCAATCAATCATAGGGACCACAAATGACTATGTTTTAAGAGCCACATAATGGAAAAAATATCATCATGCTTACAAACCCCAGAATCAAATCCAATGATATAAAGGTATCCAAGGATCATAGCTCAATGTGGATGTCATGTATCAATGTATGAATAAAATGATGTGTGTTACAAAAGATTTATTTTATACATCGATGTCAATCATAAATGTCATGTATGTCGCATCAACTCAACAAATAAGGCATATAGACACATATTCTCAATCAAATCAATCAAACATATATCATTTGACACATATATCTACTGTATGTTACTCAGTTGCTACATACCTCAATTTTTCGTCTCCAATTCACTGTAGCTCTATCCGATATTAGGATTTCAATACAGATAATCAATCTACATCATCAACATATTCATTTAAATCAATGAATTCATTTAAAATCAAAAATTCAAGTTTCAAAATTTTTTGAAACTTTGAAAATTCATATCAAATTGAAATATAACATAATTCGATTCCGACTTTGAAAATGAGTTTCTTGTCGGTTATTCTATTGATCTCGCATTCAAATACATGTTATTCCAATGATTCAAGAAATAAAAGTTCTGAATCGAGAAGAAAATTACCTCAAAAGAATGCTCTCGACGCGAGCATTCTGGATATATAGGTAGATTCATACGATGGAATAAATTATCGATAATCAACATATGATTTACAATAATACGATCTGAAGTCCTTACAGCTTATGTCTTCACTCACACGCACCCTAGAAAACTTCCCAAGGGTTCACCCATCCCAAAATTGCCTCAAGTCAAGCACGCTCAACTTTAGAGTTCTTATGTGATGAGCTACCGAAAAGAAGATGCAATGTCTTGTGATATGAGTAGTACATATCAAATCTTTTAACCCTCTTCAACTGCACAGTCTCATACCTGAACAATTTTGGAATCCTTCTCCTTTCGGTGTAAGATCAGTTCATTTATGTTCCCTCCACCTAGAAGCCTGTCAGGAGCCGGTCATTGTCCGTGCAACCTAATGGCATCGGTAATCACCCCGTCCTCTTTGGCCCCGGGCCTCACACAACATATCCAAATCTCATGCAGATTATCATTCGACAAGAAGCCTGTGACATTATATGAAGATAATGCTACATGTATTGCTCAAATGAAAGAAGGATACATAAAAAACGGCAGAACTAAACATATTCCCCTAAGTTCTTCGTATTCACCCGAGAGCTTGAGAAGAATAAAGATATCGATATTTGTTACATTCAATCAAGTGAAAACTCATCATATCTCTTCACAAAGGCACTTTCTACGACAATATTCAGAAAACATATATATACTATTGGGATGCGCAATCTGAAGAATCGTTCATGTTAACATGAGGAGGAGTTTACGTGACTGCACTCTTTTTTCCTTACTATGGTTTTTATCCCAACGGGTTTTTCCTAATAAGTTTTTTAGCGATCCAGTATAAAAACTATGGTTTTTTCCCAATGGATTTTTTCTAGTAAGTTTTTTAACGATCTAATATAAAAACACGTAATGAAGACAATTATTGTATCATGATCATCATCACAAGGGGGATTGTTGAAAATAAGAGTTGAAATAATTGAATGTTGAAAATAAGAGTTGTAAATATTGAAATTTAATATGTGATGGTGTATATAATAATGTATTTATTTTTGGATTATTTTCAAATAAATTCTATAAATATGTCTCTCAATTTATGAAGAAAAAATACAATTGAGTGGAGAAAACTTTATAAAATATGTGATTTAATATATTTTGTGAGTTTGAGATTTTTACTTTTTATCGTAAATTTTTACTTTTAACATATATTTAATTATTATTTTATTCCAATTATGAATATACATTAACAGAGACAAATTGACTAAACGACACCTCATCCACACAATAGTAATAATATAGTAATAATAAGCGAATCATGAAATGACTCTCCAAAGCGATGCCTTATTGTATGAAGTGTCTGCTTTCGTAAATTCAAATTTGATTTGGGCGATGGTTGCTTGGAGTGTCTGATTCTTAAATATTGAAGAAAAGATTTCGAGAATCTGCAATTCTGAGTTCTTTGTTGCTTCAATAGAATGGGTTAGTGTTTGGGTGGTTTGAATGGTATTTTCTCACCTTATTTCTCTGCACATTTCCATAGCTCCAAGCTTTCTAGCTTCTGCATTGTTTCTAGGTTCTCTTGTTAGTATAAATAATGCTAAAATTCAGCTAGCAAATAATAAATACAATAAATAATACATAAATGCATAAGAAACAATATGTCACATAAAAAATAAGTTAATAAATATTTGAAGTAATTACAAAAATAATAATCGTCTCACTATTTTAGAGGAAAAATATTTATCAAATTTGTATAATTCAGTTTTCAAATCAATCTTTCTTTCTAATCAACAACATAGTTAGCTCATTTAGTCTATTTTGTGATATTATTGATCGAAGATAAGTATTTATTAACTTCAACTTCGATAAGCGTCTTTCTGCTTACGCAACTGTTAAGAAGATAGTTAACAAAATCTTATAGGCAATATAAGTATTTGAGAATAAATTATTCAGTTTTGCCAAACACCGTAGCATCTTAAAAAATTGTTGAAGTTTTATACAATACTTCATCAAGCTAGTTAAAGACTAACTCGTTAACTTCTCCAAACTCAATAAATGCCCCAAAGTCTCTTGATATTGTTTAAATTGTTCAAATTGAACTTGAAGAAAAGATCGAGTTTGATCAATTATAAACAAAAAATATTCAAATTACTCTTTTTTTTATTTAATATTGAGGTAAAAAATTATTTCAATAGGTTATCAACTCAAAATATATATGTTGGACCCCTCAAAGATCGGGCCCTGAGACAGTGGTCTCCTTGGCTTCATAAAAGTTCGACCCAAAGTCTACGTATACATGATTGCTGAAACACCCAACTCCCATGACAATAACATTTAACAGAAATAACGTACGCGGAAGAATTTCATTTAAAAGGGAAAGAACAATATAACATTTACATCATAACTATTTTACACACTAATATACATAACCATTCACAATCATATCCTTCAAGACATAACCAAAAGCCAACATAAAGTTTTCCCCATCATTCATTTAGCCAATTACATGACATTTTAAAACTTCACAGTTTACTAAACTCAAAACAAAAGTGACACAACCAAACAAAATATTTCCAATTGCCTTATATATATGACTTCTCCCGCCTCAGACAATCTGGTTCAATCCTTTTTATCACCTGCATCACATGATATTAACTGGAATGAGAATAAACTCAGTAAATAGATAGCTGTAAATAGCAATTACATATACATAGCTTTGGCTTAAAACATGGCTATGGCAATGGCATTATAGCAATGGCAATACAAAATGAATCATAAGTCTCAAATCAATGAAAAGGGTATCTCATATCATGGATTAAAGGAAGGAAATGACAGTTCTGTGACATGTGGCAAGTATCTCTTTGATATAAATATCAAAACTGTGAGAGATACTTCATAATCATGTGATTGGCCAGTGACATGCATGAATTACTATCATTCCTTAGCTTTAATCATAGGAAATCTCATTGAGGCATTACATCAAACACTTGGTAGAAACAATGAGTTATAGCTCCTTTGTCAATGAATTCAATAGTAATCTTTGAACAATGAATATATATAAAAATATACATATCGATTATATGTCAATGGGAGGAGCTAGTTAGCAATAACATGGTTTGATACATATATAAATCATGTGAGCACAAGGAAAAGCTTTCAATTACAACAAACCAAATGAATGCTTAGATGTTCTTGAAGGAAATCCTACAACAATAATCACAATCATAATCATAAATCGTCTCCAATAATCCAATGAATCATGAACCAATTTAACCCTCGATACTCCAAACCCTTCTATACTCCAAAAACATAGAAGAATTACCTTGTAGCTTGAAATCTTAGGAAGGTGCAACTAAGAAATCACTATAATCCTTGCACTTGGAGCAGAGAATTGGAGAGAAGAAACCTTGAGGGAAAAGGGTTTGAATCGATGGAATAGAAAGGAGAAAGGTAGGAAATATGTAGAAGAGTCTAGAGTAACGTTTATAAGCCTCCAATTCCTTAAAAAACGTGTTTCCTATGCCCTAGACACGGACCCCGTGCCCCCTCCATGTATAGGTCCGTGTACACACTGGAAATCACTCATTTTTCATGGCAAGACCCGGACCCCGTGTAGGAGTCCGTGTACCCTCTGCCAAGGGCCTAAACTGCATTTTTTCTTCCGAATTAGCAAAAGTGGTAAACATGAAAGTTGTAGCCCTATGTGTTTTATTGCATTCCAATTGGCCTCATGTAATTTGAAGGTCTGAGTACAAAGTTATGCTCATTCTCCCAACATGTGTCAGTTTAGGAACAACGAAACACACGACACACTTCGGGCCACTTCTGGCTCGTCTTCCCTAATGATTTAGACAAAACTCAAAACATGAAAGTTATAGCCTTATATCTTATCTTTCTAATGAAAGTGGCCTCACATAAATTGGATCAATATACAAAACATTATACTAAAAACCACAACTACTGTCACATTTGTCGTACCATTTCAGCACTTCTATTTGGCGAAATATCAACTTTCTATTCTACCCATTCATTTCCATAATCATCACCAACTATGAACGTATACCAAAACGATGACCATATAATAACCATTCCAATAAACATATCCATAACCAGTAACCATTCAACATAATCAAGCATAAAACATGATCATAACAATAATAAACCATAAGGATTAACATGATAAAAGGTTGGGCTATTACAATCTCCCCTCCTTATAAAACTTTCGTACCCAAAATTTTCTTGCCGTTGAATAAATTGGTATAACGGTGTTTCATTTCTTCCTCCGGTTCCCAAGTCGCCTCTTCAATAATATGATTCCGCCATAGAACTTTTACAATACCAATCTCTTTGTTCCTTAATAATTTTACCTTGCGATCAAGAATTTGAACCGGTACTTCTTCGTAGCTTAGGTTAGGTAAAAGATATAATGATTCATGTCGAAGGACATGAGATGGATTGGGAAGGTATTTACGTAGCATAGAAACGTGAAAGACATTGTGAACTCGATCCAAGTCCAGTGGTAATACAAGACGATAGGCTCTGTCTCCAATTTTGTCAAGAATTTCAAACGGCCCAATGTATCAAGGACTTAACTTACCTTTCTTGCCAAAACGCATTAGTCCTTTGAGAGGAGCTATTCTAATGAACACATGATCACCAATCTCGAATGCCAAAGGCCGTCGACGTACATCAGCATAAATTTTCTGTCTAGACTGAGCAATCTTCATTCGCTCTTGGATCAATGCCACAACATCTGCTGTTTGTTGAACCAACTCCGGGCCCAACATCTTCCTTTCACCTACATCTTCCCAGTACAATGGAGATCGACACTTTCTTCCATATAAAGCTTCATAGGGTGCCATGCAGATTGAAGATTGATAGCTGTTGTTATACGTAAATTCGACAAGAGGAAATTTGGAATCCCAACTTCCTGGGAAATCAATTGTACAAGCTCATAACATATCTTCCAGAATTTGAATTACCCTTTCGGATTGCCCGTCACTTTGAGGTTGATATTCTGTGCTAAAGGCCAACTTGGTGCCCAAGGCTCTGTGCAAACTCTTCCAGAACTCAGAAGTAAACCTTGGGTCACGATCAGATACAATTGACACAGGGATTCCATGATGTTTTACAATTTCAGCTACATAGACTTAAGTATATTGGTTCATTGTAAACGTTATCTTGACTGGAAGAAAATGAGCCGACTTGGTTAACCAGTCAACAATCACCCAGATGGAATTGTACCCATTGGTGTTCTTGGAAGTCTTGTTACGAAGTCTATGGTGATATGCTCCCATTTCCACTGAGGTATTGGGAGAGATTTCAAAGTTCCAGCAGGTCTTTGATGTTCAATCTTAACCTGCTGACAGGTTAGACATTCAGAAATAAATAACATGATATCTTTCTTCATACCTGGCCACCAATAAAGACGTCGAAGATCTTGATACATTTTGGTACTGCCAGGATGAACTGAATAAGGCGCTGTATGAGCTTCAATAAGTATATCTTTCCGAATGTCATCACCGCTAGGAACAAAAATTCTACCTCGAAAGGTCCATAAACCAGCATGATTCAAACCAAATTCAGAAACTCCTGTTAAATCATTTTTATTCTTCAATTCTAATAACTGAATATCCAATTGTTGCTCCTTTATAATTCGATCAATCAAAGTAGAGCGAAGAACTAGTGCAGATAACTGATCTACTGTACCTGGAGATACCAGAGTTATTTCATTCCTTTGCAAATCGAGTAACAACGGTTTCTGAATCATGGAACCCAATAAATAACTGGATTTACGGCTTAAAGCATTTGCAACGACATTAGCTTTTCCAGGATGATAGCTAATGGTGCAATCATAGTCTTTTACCAGCTCCAACCACCTCCGTTGCCTCGTATTCAATTCCCTCTGCGAAAAAAATAACTCAAACTTTTATGGTCTGTAAAAATTTCACATTTCTCAACATATAAATAATGTCGCCAAATATTTAAGACGAATACCACAGCCGCCAACTCCAAATCATGCGTGAGATAATTCTTCTTGTATTCTTTTAGCTGACGAGTAGCATAAGCAATTACTTTCTCACGTTGCATCAACACATCACCTAACCCCTGCTTTAAGGCATCTGTATACACAACAAAATCCTCAGTACCACAAGGAAGTAATAATACAGAGGCAGAAGTTAGCTTATCTTTCAGAATTTGGAATGCTTGTTGGCATTCTATGGTCCATTCAAATTTGATAGCTTTTCGTGTCAAGCTCGTCAATGGCAATGCTATTTTCGAGAAGTCTTCTATGAATCGTCTGTAATACCCTGCCAAACCAAGAAAACTATGTACCTCTGAAACTGTCTTTGGAATGGACCATTGCCTAATAGATTCAATTTTGGATGGATCAACTGCTATTCCTTCTTTTGATACAATATGGCCCAAAAACGCCACTTGCTCTAACAAAAACTCACATTTCTTTAACTTCGCATATAATTCCTTCTCTCTCAATGTCTGTAATACGATCCTCAAATGCTCCTTATGAAATTCTCATGTCTTCGAATATATCAAAATGTCGTCAATAAATACAATCACAAAAGCATTCAAATACGGCTTAAAGACACGATTTATCTAATCCATAAACACTGAAGGAGCATTAGTTAATCCAAACGACATCACCAAAAATTCATAATGGCCATACCTCGTTCTAAAAGCAGTCTTGGGTATGTCCTCCGTTTTTACCTTCAATTGATGATATCCGGATCGAAGATCGATTTTCGAAAATACAATGGCTCCTTGCAATTGATCAAAAAGATCATCAATTCGAGACAAATGATATTTATTTTTAATAGTTACCTTGTTGAGTTCGCGATAATCATCGTATAACCTCAACGATCCATCCTTCTTTTTCACGAACAAAACTGGAGCTCCCCATGGCGAGTAACTAGGATGTATAAAACCTTTGTCTAATAGCTCTTGCAGTTAATTTTTCAATTCTCATCTCAGTTGGAGACATTCTGTATGGAGCTTTAGAAATTGGGGCTGTACCTAGACTCAATTCAATAACAAACTCTACCTCTCGATCAGGAGGTAAGCCAGACACATCATCAGCAAATACATCAGGATACTCCTGAACTACATCAATATTCTGAATTTGCACATTACTGTCCCTATTCACATCTGATACTAAGGCCAGAAAACCAGGACAACCCTTATTCAATAATTTCGTAGCTTGGAGACAAGAAATAAGGGGAATACTTAGCGAGGATCCTAGCCCAACAAATTCATTACTCTCATGACCATCATCAGTTAAAAACCTCACAGTCTTTTCCACACAGTCAATCACGGAACAATAAGCATATAACCAATCCATACACAATATAACATCGAAAGCAACCATCGGAATTACAATAAAATCAGCATACAACAATCTCGAACCTATCTGTACTGGACATGCCTTAAGAATACTAGTAGGACAAATCTCATCACCAGAAGGCAACATAATATTAAATTGTAAAGGCATGATAGTAGGCTCGCGAGATAAGGAGTGCGTAAATAGTTCAGACATAAAAGAATGAGTTGCTTTGGTATCAATCAATGTAAGTGCTTCCTTGCCATATATTAGAATATTAACTGATATGACTGAAGAATCAGGATTGGCTAATTCTTTTGTCATCGTAAAGATTCTGCCTGGAACTTTTCCTTTATCAGAGGAGAGAGGACACTTTTGTGCTGTATGCCCCATTTCTTTACAGCGATAACATCGACCACTACCAACCAAACACTCAGCTTTGTGTGGCTTGCCACACTTAGGACCATGGTTCGCCGAAACGGGAACGGAACGGCTGGAACGGGCGTTCCGGAACCGGAACGTCAGCACCTTGACGAGTTCCGGGGTGTGTAGGTTGATGGCTTGTATCGGCGTTTCATATACAGAAAACGGGGATATAACGGTGGAACGGAACCGGAACGCAATTCACGATGGTTTTCTTTTGAACTGTCGCTGCTAGCGACGGTTTTATGTATGTAGCGACGGTTTTTATTCAACCGTCGCTGATTTAACATTGGCGACGAGTTTAATAAAACCGTCGCTATAGTTAGCGACGGTTTGAATAAAACCGTTCCCAAATTAAAATCGGCGACGGTTGAATAAAAACCGTCGCTAAATTTAGCGACGATTTTTCGTAAAACCGTCGCAAATTCGAATCAACGACGGATTTAATAGTGCACGTATCTTTGCTTTCTAGTACAAATAATGCAATTGTAGATCCTATTGCACGTCGTATCTTTGCTTTTTAGCACAAATAATGCAGTTTTGAGCACATGCATTGTTTGGATTTTTGGACATTTCACAATTGCATGATGCTCCAAATAGTAGAACATGCAATCATGCGTTGTTCGACCTAAAGCACGTATCTTTCCTATAGATACATTGAATTTCTCAAAACAATTAAAGGATTGCAGCTGGTGCCTGGTAGCTTTCTCCTTTTGATAACTCTCATCTCTCCGCCAGCATAAAAACAGCTTCGCCTCTATTGGAAGCTGCTCCGGCAGAAAAGTGCAACTGCCCAGAAAAGTTCAACTTCTCCACGTAACGTTTCGAGACAAGAACGTACAAAGGCTTCACCATTTTCATGTACTTTTGCACCACTTATTTTGTCAATTTTCTGTTTTCTGAGGTTGCTATTGAATTACAATCTTATTGATTATTTCTTCGTTCATTTACCGCCATGGTTACTCTTTGAGCTGTTATCTCTGGTAAATAAAGAGACAAAAGGCATTCTTACTTCCTCAGCTTTACACAGCAGGGACAATCTTGCATCGCCGCCACCGTACACCGCCGGTTATAGGTAAGCCAACCACTAACTTTAAATTTTTTAGTTTATATAACTCAATTTGTTTATTTTAAATTATTGTCTGAAGTTTTAGACTTCGTATTTCTTATTGTTATTGACTATCCTATTTTTCTTCACTTTGCCCGAATATATATGGTCTAGCTCATATTGAATTTTGGGTTTTGTGTGTACGTGTATATATATTTGTGTGTGTGTTTGTTGGGCTTAATGTTCATACAAAATGGTAGTGAATAAATTACTACAGTTTGATTTTTGCTTAACTCGAATATATTTCGCTAGATTTGTGTGAATATATGTAGTTGGACTTGAAATATATATAAATTATATTGAATTTATTACTTAATTATGTGTACATGATTATATTTTATAAAATATAATATAAATATTATATCATCTAAATTGACTCAACAACTTTTATTAATAATAGTTTGGCTCAAATATTAATCCAACTATAAATTTGTATTATATAATTGTTAAAAACATATTCAAACATTCCTGGAAAAGAAAAAAACAACCAATTTTTTTCTACTTATATTTTTGTGCATTTAAATAAATATATACATTATTATATATTTGGTTTATTATTTTAAAATGCAAATCAGTTACACTTTCTTCTTGATACAATTTATCAATTTCTTTATTTTAAAGTGCAAATCATTAAATCCTATGAACAATGGCTCCAAAACTCGATATTGGTTGGGAGTTTGGTAAATCCATCGGAGGTGACAGAAATACAATACAATGCAAACTTTGTGGAAAAATTATAACTGGTGGAATTACAAGATTAAAGCAACATATTGCTCATGTTGCTGGAAATGTTGAGTCATGCACTAAAGCTCCAAAAGAAATATCATTGATGTTCCGGAAACATCTTCAAGATACTAAGAACGAGAGAAATTTAATCAAAAAAAATAAAGAAATTTCTATTAATGCAATTCAACAGAGCATACATGGACTCGAAAAGCAATGAAAGAAAGTCGTAGAACAAGAGCATTTGAGAAAGATATGTAAAACCGATATGGTTCAGGTAAATAAATATTTTATTTTTATGGTTGATGCATATCCAATATGGTTCAAAATTAATGTATCATTTTAAAAATTTAATTTTAATGGAGTAATATAAAAATTCTGATTAGATATATTATTTAATTTCAGGAAATGTTGGTGGTAATTCATCATCACCAAGTGCAAATCCCAATTTAAGAAAACAGATGACTCGTAACTTTAGCGCACGAGCGGGAGCTCAATTACCATCGAAATGGATTGATTCTTACATGTTTTCATCAAAACGAAAGAGTATAAAAAATTGGTTTGCTTCTGAAAAGGTCAAAGATGTTGGGAAGGCTATTTCAAAATGGTTTATATACAATGCAATTCCATTTCATGCAGCAGATAGTGGTCCATACTACAAAGCAATAATTAATACCATCGCGGATGTTGGACATGGAGTACAAGGTCCTTCGAGACGTCAAATAGGTGGTGTTTTCCTGGAAGAGGAGGTAGAAGATATCACTATATATTTGAATACATTAAAATCCAAATGGCCAAAATATGGATGTACAATAATGTGTGATGGTTGGAGCACACGCAACAAGCATCCTATCATTAATTTTATTATATACTGCGATCGCAACATGATATTTCATAGTTCAGTGGATTGCACAAACAAAAGAAAGACATCCGATTTTATATTATCTCTTTTGAATAATGTTATTGACGATATTGGAGAATAAAATGTTGTACATGTGGTTACAGATAGTGAAAGTGCAAACAAAGCTGCTGGACAAAAATTGATGATTGAAAGACCTCACATGTTTTGGTCACCTTGTGCTACACACTGCATTGATCTTATGCTTGAAGATATTGGTAAGATGACAAAGGTAAAGAGGTGCATTGATAAAGCAAAGCAAATTGTTGGAAACTGAATTCCGGTGTTTGACAAAAAGATAAACCAACTGAACTAAGCAACTAAATTCAGCTAACTGATCGACGCAACTGAATTATAACTGAACAGCTAGCTGCTCTTTCAGCTGAACATCTCTTCAGTCATTCTCGTCAACTGACTCTTTACTAGCTGATCTCGAGATCAGCTGTACACGTCATCAGTTGAAAGCGACAACCGACAAATAGTACAACTACCTGCAACTGGTAGTGGAACGCCGCATTTCAGAATGAGCAGTGTACGACTGTCAGAGTATATCGACGTGGCAATCAACGGTTAGAATATTCAAATATCCTTTAATGTTACCGTTGAGAGAGAAGCCTATAAATCATCGAAGATAGCAGCCGAAGAAATAACGACTGATTTCAGCTATTACATTCTACTTGCTGTTACGCAGCAAAAATATCTACTCACATTCAGAAGTTAAAAGCTCACGTTTACTGGTTATATCAGTAGCATTCAAGGCTACATTCTCGAGCTTAAATAGCACTATGTAATATTTGATAAGTTTTTCTAAGTTGTGCTAAGATCAGTTACCATCTGTAAAAGTGTTATATACTAAGAGTTTCAGTTGTGGCAAAGTGATAAGTCCAAACTGAAGTGGGTCAGTGCAGTATCTTGTATTTGATCAAAGTCTTTTAGTGGATATCCTATCTTCGTGATAGAAGGGGTGACGTAGGAGTTATTCAAGTATCCGAACATCCAGAAACAAATTGTGTTATCTTTACTTCAGTCGTTACTTTTCAGTTAGATACTCTATCTTTCAGTCAGTTTATATTCCGCAACTGTTTCATTCAGTTTAACTGATTGTCATTGACCGACGTGATACCTAATATCAGTTTATAACAAAACTGAACTCAAATTGTCGAAGTATTTTTATATTTTGAGGAGTGTTTATTCAACCCCCCCCTTCTAAACACTCTTTATTCGTTTAACCGATCCTTTCAAGTGGTATCAGAGCGGTTGTATCTCGTCTCAGAATATCTATACTCAAATTTTTCATTATGTCTTCATTCAATAAGATTCCTATGTTCTCTAGTGAAGACTTCGATGATTGGAAGATCAGGATGCAGGCTCACTTAGTTGTACAAGATGATGATATGTGGTACGTTATAACTGATGGACCCATGAAGATTTTGAAAGCGAACACAACTGTTGCCATTACTGATGGGGCACCTCATCGTATAGAAAAGCCCAGAGAAGAATGGACCACAGAGGATAAAAGAAAAGCCAACTTGGATAATGTGGCAAAGGACATACTATATAAGACGTTGGATAAAGTAACTTTCAGCAAAATCAAAATGTGCAAGACATCCAAAGAGATTTGGGAGAAGCTGATCCAGTTTTGCGAAGGGAACGAACAAATCAAAGAAAAGAAACTTTCTATTGCTGTTCAGAAGTTTTACAATATCAAAATGAGAGTTGGTGAAACGATGCATGATTATGATGAAAGAACCAGCTGCATCATCAATGAATTAAATGCACTTGGAAAAGTGTACACAAACAAAGAAGTTGCATTGAAGATAATCAGAGGTCTTCCGAAGGAGTGGGACGTGAAGACCATGGCAATGAGGGAGTCCAATGATCTGAACAAAGTTGAGCTTCATGATCTATTTGCTGATTTGAAAGCCTACGAGTTTGAGCTGCAAACTCGATAAGGAGAATCTTCTACTCCAGCAGCCACAACTGCCTTAGCTGCTGTTAGAACAGAACCAACTGGTTCAGTTGAAAAAGCTACTGATCAACTAAGCAATAATGCCATGTCATTGTTCATCAAAACGTTTGGAAGATTTATGAGGAAAAATCAAGGAAACTTTCAAAATAAATATCAAAGAAGCAATTCCAAGGAAGAATCAAACACTTGCTATAATTGTGGCAAACCAGGTCACATCATTGCTGACTGTACCAAAATAAAGAAAGACAGTCAAGGCTCAACTGAAAGAAGAAAGAAACCATATGAGAACAAAAAGAGATCCAAAGATGATAAGAAGTTCTCTAGGAAGAAGCATGAAGTGCTCTTGGCTGAAGAGAGCAAATCAAAGTGGGCAGACACTGACAGCGAGGAGTCAGAACCAGAAACTTCATGCAGTTTTAGTGACAATGAAGAGGAAGTGAAATGTCTGATGGCTGGTGACACAGAACTGGAGTCCAGCAGTCAACAGGCATTTTACTTTAGCTCAACTGATTTTACAAGAGAAGAACTTATTTCAACATTGCATGACATGGTCAGTGAGTATCATAAGCTTGCCTTATTATTTGAAAAGGCCAGAGCAAAGCAAAATGATCCTATTGACTATAAAACTAAAACTGATGAATCAGTTGACATGTTGAGTCTGAAAAAGGAGATTGCTGAACTCAATACTGAAAGAAGCAAGGATCAGTTAATGATTCAAAAGTTAATGCTTGAAAATTCAAAGCAAACTGAGCTTATTCAGGATTGGAACAAATCATCTGTTGCATTAACTGATATACAGAACTCACAATAATCAGTTACTGATAAAACTGGTTTAGGGTTCAGTAACCAAGATGAAATGTCTCCCAAAGATACTCGACCAAAACTGAATATGGATAAAGGGAAATACATTCACTTTGTCAAATCAGTTATGGTACAAGAACAATCTGAGCCAAGTAAATTGATTGAACAGCCAACTGTAAGTATGAACAAGGGCAAAAGATGTGGTATTGGTTATAGCCCAAAAGTTGTGACTGACTCACGAAGTCAGCCACCAAAAATTTTCAACGAAAATTACTCAAATGGCTACTCAAATTACTATAACAGGAAGCCAGTTCAGAAAAGATACTGGCTGAACAATCAGTTGAAAAAAGGCAAATCACATGTTGTTTCTTCTGCACACCATACACCAAACACACACAGATCGGGAAAAACCATCTGGAATACAGCAACTGGACGGTCAGTTAGACTGATCCAAGTCTGTATTCCTAAAGGACTAATCAACTTTGGACCCAAATAGAAAAGGGTACCAGAATCTAATCTTGTGTGTGATTGCAGATAACAGGTACAAGCATTGAATCTATATGGTACTTGGATAGTGGATGCTCACGCCACATGACGGGAGATTCAGATTTATTATCTCAATTGATTAAGTACATTGGACCAAACATCAGTTTTGGAGATAATTCTAAAGGTAAAACCGTGGGTAAAGCTTATCCATGGTAACTTCATCATTAATGACGTCTTATTAGTTGAGAATCTCAAGTATAATCTGATCAGCATCAGTCAATTATGCGATAATGTATTCTCAGTTCAGTTTGACAAACATTCTTGTTCAGTCAAAAACTCAACTGAAGAGATCATTCTAACTGGCAAAAGGTGTGGAAACACTTACAAAGTCAGTTGGAATGATCAACCTTATGCACCAGTATATTTTATTCCTTCAAATTCCTCTAAAAACTGGTTGTGGCATAAGAGATTAAACCACCTAAATTTCAAGTCTATTGCATATTTGAGTAACCACGATCTTGTTACTGGATTGCCCAAAATAGATTTTACCAGAAATAAAATTTGCTCAGCATGTCAGTTTGGTAAACAAGTCAAATCTTCTTTTAAGAACAAGGGCCGTAAATCTTCTTCCCGATGCTTAGAGCTGTTACATATGGATCTATTTGGTCCAATATCAGTCATGAGCTTAGGGGGAATGAAATACACCTTGGTGGTTGTAGATAACTTTTCAAGATTCACTTGGGTTATATATATCAAGTCCAAAGACCAAACTGCTGCTCAACTGATTAAGCTTTTCAAAAGATTATTAAATGAAAAATCAGTTGGAATTGACATAATCAGATCCGATCGAGGAACTGAATTTATCAATCAAATTCTTTCAAATTATTTAGAGAATGCCGGAATCAAGCATGAGCTCTCAGCAGCTAGAACTCCTCAGCAAAATGGTGTAGCTGAAAGGAGAAATCGGACCCTTAAAGAGGCTGCTAGAACAATGCTTGCTGATTCTAGTATCTCTCAAAGGTTTTGGGCAGAGGCAGTGAACACTGCGTGTTACACTCAAAACAGATCAATGATTAATAATAATCATATGAAAACACCTTATGAGATCTGGCATGGAAGAAAAAGTGTGGTTTCATATTTTAAAATATTCGGCTGCAGATGTTTTATACTTGTCAATGATAAAACTCATTTAAAAGCTTTTGATGCTAAATCTGCAGAAGGAATATTTCTTGATTATTTTTCACTGAGTAAAGCTTATAGAGTTTTCAACAAAAATACTTTAAATGTTGAGGAATCTATCCATGTTGTTTTTGATGAAACTGTACTAACTGACAAGCCAACTGATCCAGTTGAGCTAGCTGATAGATTTACAGATATAAGCTTGGTTGATGATGATGATGATGATGATGATGATGATGAAGACATCCATATTAATCAAAGCAACCTCCAAACACCTGAACCAGAAGTGTTAGATCAACCAGCTAAACCAGAAGTTGTTCCTAACGATCAGTTGATAGAGCAACCAAATGACATTCAGTTACCAACTGAAACTTCTCCAACTGAAATTGCCCACAGAAGCAGTTGTTGATTTAGAAGCAATAAATGCTGAAACCAGATGGAAGAAATCACATCCTCCAGAGTTGGTAATAGGTAATCAATCTGATCCAGTAAGAACAAGAAATCAGATGCTCAATCAATTCATTCATTCAGCTTTCATATCACAACTAGAACCCAAGAAGAATGATGAAGCTCTTGCTGATACAAACTGAATAAATGCAATGCAAGAGGAGCTAAATCAGTTTATCCATAACAATGTCTGGAACTTAGTTCCAAGATCAATTTCAAAAACTGTCATAGGTACAAAATGGGTGTACAGGAACAAACTGAACGAAGATGGTTCAGTTGTGCGCAACAAAGCAAGGCTAGTAGCACAAGGATATAGGCAAGAAGAAGGAATTGATTACGATGAGACATATGCACCAGTTGCAAGACTGGAGGCAATCAGAATATTCCTTGCTTAAGCTTCATTCAAAAACTTCAAAGTCTATCAAATGGATGTAAAGAGTGCATTTCTTAATGGCCAGTTGCAGGAAGAAGTCTACATTGAACAACCTCCAGGTTTTATCAATCATCACCTTCCTGATCATGTCTACCATTTGAACAAAGCCTTATATGGTCTTAAGCAAGCTCCAAGAGCTTGGTATGAAACCCTTTCAAAATTTCTAACTGATCAGGATTTTTCTGTTGGATCAGTTGATAAGACATTGTTCAAATTCTCCAAGAATGATCATATTCTACTCGTTCAAATTTATGTTGACGACATTATTTTTGGGTCAACTAACCCCAAATTATGCGAGAAGTTTGCTAAGTTAATGCAGGAGAAATTTGAAACGAGCATGATGGGTGAACTGACATTCTTTCTTGGATTACAAGTGAAGCAACTGGAGTCGGGCACTTTCATTAGTCAAACTAAATACACGAAGGAATTACTGAAGAAGTTTGGCATGGAATCGTGTTCAGCTGCAAGTACTCCCATGAGCTCATCAGTAAAACTGGACACTGATCAAGGGGGAATATCAGTTGAGACGACACTTTACAGAGGTTTAATAGGTTCATTATTGTATCTAACTGCTAGTCGTCTTGATATTGTATTTGTTGTATGTATATGTGCTAGATTTCAAGCAAATCCTATGCAATCACACTTTACAGCTGCCAAGCGTATTTTGAAATATCTTAAGGGCACACAAAATGTTGGGTTATGGTATTCTAAAGATTCATCTTTCAATTTAGTTGGATATTCAGATGCAAATTATGCAGGATGTAAGTTTGATCGTAAAAGTACTAGCGGATCATGTCAGTTTCTAGGGGACAGACTGATCTCCTGGTTCAGCAAGAAGCAAACATCCATAGCAACTTCCACAACTGAAGCAGAATATCTTGCTGCTGGAAGCTGCTGTGCTCAACTGCTCTGGATTCAGCAACAACTGAGAGATTATGGAATTGATGCTAAAGAATCGCCCATATTCTGTGATAATACAAGTACGATTGTTATCACCTACAATCCAGTTCTTCACTCCAGGACCAAGCATATAGATGTTAGGCATCACTTCATCAGAGATCATGCCTTGAAGAAGAACATCAGACTGGAATACGTCTCAACTGAGCAGCAAGCAGCTGATATCTTCACCAAACCACTGGTTGAGACTAAGTTTTCTCATTTTCGCAATATACTTGGATTAATTGATTTATCCTAATCAGTTTTTGCTGCTGTCTTGGTTGTTAATTCCTCTGTCAGTTTTATTGTCATTTACTGATCATTCAGTTAGTTCTTTATTGATATAACTTTCAACTGATGTTAGTTAATCTTCTATTAGTTCATTTTATTCAGTACTTGTGCTTATGATTTACTTATCAACTGATGAAATCAAGTAATGCAGGAAAATAACAAGACATAGATAAACTGATAACATCATTTCATTCATTTGAAGAAATTGTTGCGAATTACATTATACAATTCGTCCTGAACAAAAGCCCTCCACTTGGCCATCCATTGATTTAAATCTCCAGTGCAAGTATTATGAAAACTGTCAGACTGAGATATGAGCTCCAGGATCCTCCTCTCCTTGTAGAGCATCAGCTCATAAATATTGTCTGATTCGAAAACATTCACAGCATAGGCAACGTGCAAGCGTTCTCGATATTTCTCCAGTTTTTCCAGCAAAATGGGAGTGTTTGCCATCTCATTCTCCCAAAGAAACTGAAGTTCTTGGAGATTCTCCCAGTAGCGTAGAATTTGATGGAAAACATCATCTTCCATCTCAACCTTTCTCTTCTCCAGAGCTGCTTTCATAAAATCTTCAGCCATGTCCGGAGATTTTGAACTGCTTGCACCTGCCATTTTCTTTACTGAATATAATTTGCTAATATGCTTGCAACTGACAAAGCTGCTCTTATTTATAGAACATGACAAAGAAGATGAAAGGACTATTTCATTATGACAGACGTTTGCACTAATAAGCATCAGGATTTCTTTTAATTAATCTTGTTTTATTTTCTCTAAATTCTCTTTTATGGATCTATTAAGGGGGAATATTGGTTTTAAAAGGTTAACTGAGAAGACAATTGTTAGTCAACTCTCAACTGAGGACACAATCTCACAACTGATCATTCAGTTGAGTTTTTCACTAATCTTCTCATATAAGTTAACTAATTCAACCATATTATATTCTAAATCAAGTGACGTGACTGTTCTTCAAGCATTAAATGATATCCTTCAGCAAATGATTGGTGGAAAAACGTGGACACCTTTTGAACTGTTTAAATTACACATGCTTACAGCACACGTACACACGTTGTAATTCAGAATTTCTATGGACTGACACGTGTCCAGAATTTGAATAGTCACGTACATATGTACCATTCCCTGCTCCATTTCAGTTTTACTTTACGTTTATCTACAAACTCTTGAGAGAAAAAAAAAATCTCATCCTTCTATTTTCTAGGAAATCATTCAGTTCAAAATGGCGAATCAAACTCCCGCTTTTATGCTGAATGCAATGGCTATCAACTTCGGATCGATTCTATCCTTCGGCGACGCTGATGTCAAGAACGTATTTCAAAAACTCGAAACTACAGGGTCAAGGACATTCTTGGGACAATCATCACAAGAGATCTACCCCAAAGAACTTCAGGAATTCTACTCTTGCGGTATGATCAATTCTGATGAAAACATCACCTCTACTATCAATGGTCAGTTGCTGACCATCTCTGAAGATTCCTTTGGAGAAATCTTTTCTTTACCATCTGATGGACTGACACACCTCTCTGATGTTAAAGCATCTGATGTTGAAGAAATGCAAATCTCACTTTCTGCTGATGGACGGAAAATCAAAGTTTCCAATCCAAAGAAGGAGCTGAAGCACGAGGTTCAGTTACTTGCTGATATCATCGCCAAAGGGATTTTGGCGAAAGCTGGATCTTTTGCTGCACTTACGTTGGAAAAATTTCAGGCCATTTTTATCATTATGGCCGAACGTAAACTCAACTGGGAACATCTTATATTCAACATTTTAAAGAATATGTTTCTATCATCCAAACAGTCCAAAGGCTTTGCAGTGCAACTGAGCCATCTGCTGAAAGTGAAGGGGTTAGTGGATGATGATTCATAAAAATCATCCAAATTCAAAGTCTTCAATCCGAAGAATACTATGCCACACAAGACCAAATTGGACATTTCTCCTGCTCAGTTTGTAAAGATAAAGCAGGAGATTGGGACTCAACAGGCGGCCCCTAAATCAGTGAAAAAGGCCAATACATTGGCTCAATTGAAGTCAGCAAAAAGGAAATTAGATGTGGGTGAACCAGATTCAGATAAAACTCCTTCCCAAAAGATAGCCAAGAAACCGAGAACCCAGAGGATTAAGCCAACAACTACAGAGGAATCTATTCCTACTGACAAGCCAATTTCTTCAGATGCTCAGCAGCCAATTGAAGCAGTTCCTCTGAAGATCATCCCACCAGAAAAATCAGCTGGTGCAAAGAAAGAAACAGTTAGGATCAAAGCTCCTCTGAATAATATTGCTCGTCTTACTGTTCTGGCACCTGCCCGACCCAAAGGCATCACTATTGTAGAACGGGTGGATGCTACTCGAACTGGTCTAGAAATTCCACACATCCTAAGTTCTGATAAAGGCAAGGGCAAATTGATTGAAGAGCCCAGTCCATCCAATGCCATTCAAACCCACATTGACCTTGTTTGGGATAGGGTTAATAATTTTGCAGCATCAAAACTTCAACTCTATGATACTTGGACAGCCTACCGTACTCATATTTTTGCCAAGCAACTGAGAAAGAAATCCCAGCTGAACAAGTTCATCAAACTGGAAGCCTTTGTCCTCAAGATGGTCAAAGCGACAACAATTGTTTAAGCTCTGGAGAGAAAAACTTACTTGTTTGATCAGATGAGAGCGAAGAAGTTAGCACAAATTCTTGACAAACTGAAGGCTAACTACGTTCCAACAAATCCTACTGCCAATGCTGATCATGCGGTGATTACTCAGCTAGACACCGATCTGATTGGCTTGCTATCTCAGATAATGTTTTGGGAAATGGATCGAGAGTTAGTCCTTCATCAAGGAGATCCAGACGATGATGAAGAGGAAATAGTTGAAGAACCTTCCTCTCAACAGAAAGAGTCACCCTCATAACAGGCCATTATTCCAACTGAAGAGCCAGTTCAGGATATGCCTCAATCACCTACTGGTAAACATCAAATGTACACTGAAGCAGAATTATCTTTCGTAAACATTGATGAAATTATCCAAGCAGTGGTGCAAGAATCCAATTTGAGTGAACCTATTTCTAATCCAGTTGATCACCCTGTTGATCAAAACCATCCAGAGGTTCCTATCTCTTTAGAAGCACCAGTTCAGCAAGATCTATCTGCTGAACAAGCTATTCCAACTGTTGTGCCCACTGATTCCCTAGATCACCCTCTAGAAGCACCAGTTTTGGCTTCATCAGATTCTTTTATTCTTCTAGGCAGCTCATCTGCTGATCAGAATCCACCTTCTCCACCTCCAATTCCAGAAGAAGTTGCTGCAATCACTTCAGTGTGAATGTTGCTGAAACAGTAGCAACTGATCAAGAATTATTATCTTTGATCAAACTACAAGAGGATCGGAAACCTCTCATCAGTCTCCTCCTCCATCCTCTTCAGATTTTGATCTTGTTCTCGAAGAAATTCAAAATATGCAAGATAGTATGAATCAGATACTCTCAGCCATCTCAAAGATTCAGATTACGCAACTGTCTCACACCTTAAAATTGGAAGACTCTCAACAGTTCAACTCCGAGAAGCTAAAGGCTATCCAAACTGCTGTTACCTCTCTCTCATTTGCAGTTGAAGAAATCCAGAAGAACAAGGTGATAGCCTTGAGTCTCACTGCAACTCAAATTCTATTAACAAACGAGTTGACAGTGTCGAGACACTCATCTCCAGAAAGATAGATTTGCTACAAGTCACAATGACCTCTGCTATTGAAAACATTTCTACCTCTGTCCGGCTTCTATCTACTGACGTTCGGAAATTATCTGTCAAGATGAAGCTGTTTGACAAAAAGGGGGAAGAGCTCAAAGATATTTTAGATCAGCAGAAGAAATCTCAATAAGCAGCAGTCTTTCTTGTATTTGTGAAGTATATGAGTTCAGTTGTTCTACCTCATATTTTATCTACTATGAGTTCAGTTATTCGATTTTTTTTTACTCTAGTTTTGTCAAAACACCATAAAGGGAGAAATTATTGGAAACTGAATTCCGGTGTTTGACAAAAAGATAAACCAACTGAACTAAGCAACTGAATTCAGCTAACTAATCGACGCAACTGAATTATAACTGAACAGCTAGCTGCTCTTTCAGCTGAACATCTCTTCAGTCATTCTCGTCAACTGACTCTTTACTAACTGATCTCGAGATCAGCTGTACACGTCATCAGTTGAAAGCGACAACCGACAAATAGTACAACTACCTGCAACTGGTAGTGGAACGCCGCATTTCAGAATGAGCAGTGTACGACTGTCAGAGTATATCGACGTGGCAATCAACGGTTAGAATATTCAAATATCCTTTAATGTTACCGTTGAGAGAGAAGCCTATAAATAATCGAAGATAGCAGCCGAAGAAATAACGACTGATTTCAGCTATTACATTCTACTTGCTGTTACGCAGCAAAAATATCTGCTCACATTCAGAAGTTAAAAGCTCACGTTTACTGGTTATATCAGTAGCATTCAAGGCTACATTCTCGAGCTTAAATAGCACTATGTAATATTTGATAAGTTTTTCTAAGTTGTGCTAAGATCAGTTACCATCTGTAAAAGTGTTATATACTAAGAGTTTCAGTTGTGGCAAAGTGATAAGTCCAAACTGAAGTGGGTCAGTGCAGTATCTTGTATTTGATCAAAGTCTTTTAGTGGATATCCTATCTTCGTGATAGAAGGGGTGACGTAGGAGTTATTCAAGTATCCGAACATCCAGAAACAAATTGTGTTATCTTTACTTCAGTCGTTACTTTTCAGTTAGATACTCTATCTTTCAGTCAGTTTATATTCCGCAACTGTTTTATTCAGTTTAACTGATTGTCATTGACCGACGTGATACCTAATATCAGTTTATAACAAAACTGAACTCAAATTGTCGAAGTATTTTTATATTTTGAGGAGTGTTTATTCAACCCCCCCCCCCCCCCCCCTTCTAAACACTCTTTATTCGTTTAACCGATCCTTTCACAAATAACAAGTTTTATATACAATAGTGACAAAATCGTGAACTTAATGAAAATATACACAAATGATCGTGAATTGTTGAGACTTGGAATCACTCGCTTTGCTACTGAATTTATTTCTTTAGAAAGTCTCGTCCGGTATTGTCAAGATTTGAAGAGATTGTGCACTTCATTTGAGTGGCATGAGTACAACAATACAAGCAAGAGAAGAAAAGATATCGAAAAAATTACGACGATCATTTTGGACACAAAATTTTGGAAGTCGGCTCGTGATATATGCACAAAAATGGAACCTCTCGTCAAAGTTTTGAAGTTGGTTGATCGAGACAATAAGCCAACGCTGTCGATTATATAAGAAGCAATGGATAGAGCTAAATTATCTATAAAAGAAAGTGTGAAAGACTGGCAATTGTACTGGGATGTGATTGATGAGCGTTGGTATAATTAATTACACCAACACCTACATGCTGCAGGTAAAATTAGATTATATTTACAAAAAATAAATCCATTGTTGTGGTTATCATTATATAATTTTAAATTTGTGTGTTTTTAGCATATTTTCTCAATCCAATGCTCCAATATTCTGGAACTTGTGTTTACACTGATGAAGCAAGACGAGGATTGAAGACAGTAATCAAAAGACTAGAGCCCGATTTAAATACACAAGCTGCAATGATTAATGAGGTATGATATTTATAAGTTTTGCTTAACATATTTTATATCCAGTATACCATAGTTTTTATCAAACATGTTTCACAGATTAAATTGTTTACTAAACAAATTGGAGAGTTTGGATCCCCACTTGCAAAAATGGCTGTTAAAAAAAGTCTTCTAGGTTTGAATTTCTTTATGTTTTTTCATAGATATTAAAGTTATACAATATATATCATATGTTTCATTTCTCAGCTGAATGGTGGAATGAGTATGGTGAAGAAGCTGCCCACCTAAGAAAACTTGCAATTAAAGTTCTTAGTCAAACATGTTCATCTTCTGGTTGTGAGAGAAATTAGAGCACATGGTCATTAATACATACTAAGCTTCGCAATTGTTTGGCGATTGAAAAATTGAATAAATTGGTATATGTCCATTACAATATGCGGTTAAGAGTACGAAATTTGATGCAAAAAAGTGGAGATGATGATTACTATAGTCCAATAGATCTTGATCACATATTCAAAGATGATGATATTTTAAATGAATGGACTAGAGATAATGAACCCTCTGTGTTGCAAGACGATGAATTAGAATGGTTAGATCAAGGTCATGAAATATCAAATGCCCAAGAAAGCAACAAGAACAAAAACAATGAGGGCACCTCAAGATTATCAAAAGGAAAAGGAAACATATTAAATGAAAGTGATGAAACTGACAATGACGATAAAAGTGACGACAATGATGATAGTGGTGATGGGAACAATTGGGAAAGTGGCAAAAAAACATGGAGATGCTGATAAAGCATGTCAAGATGATCAATATGATACTGGCATGTCATGGGCACGGGGGAAAGAGAATTATTATGCAATACAAGACACTGATCATGGGTATCGTCCTAGGATAGAAAAACGTCGCTTTTTAGCAAGTTTGACAGGGTTCTCGAGTGCTGAAGATGATGAACATTTTAGTGGATCTTCAGATTCATATATGCGTGTTGAAGAGGAAATAAAAAATTTGGGCTTGGGGGGTCACCATCAATTTCAGTTTGGAGATGATTCGAGAAATTACCATTGGAGCTCTCAAGATTTTTGGTCGTGGTGCCATTGGATATAATGAACCAGACTTTGATTATAGCACAAGACATGATGATTTATCATCTCATGATTATGGATCGTCTCAATACACCGGTTCTGGGAATAATCAATTTGAGGGATTTTCTTATAGTGGCCGAAATAGATATCATAATCCTCAAGCACTTGCAGTCACTGGTATTAGACATGATGGTCATGGTTCTATATCTTCAAGTGAGGCCAGTAATTCTTTTGGACATCAAGAATTTGGAGACTACCATCGTCGTGACGATACATTATTAAATTCTACCTCATTACACCATATACATTCAGTTTCAAATCCACTATTCAATGCATATCCACTAGGACAATTTAACACTGGTTTATATCAGCAACCATATGGTGGAGATCAATTTTCTCAACTGAATCCCGAAGAAGAATACACTAATGATTTTGTTCCTCCACATCATTCCTCATGGTATTAGTTTCGATGATATAACATTTACATGTAATTTTGTATATAAATGTTTGTTTTCATCAACTTATATTTCATTTCTCATTGTTATTATATTATCATATGATATGAGTAATTTAATAAGCTTAACATTAATTTCACTAGGAACATTGGAAAGCAAAGCACATCGGTTGATGTGAGATGGTGAATCTTGAGTCTTCTTCCCGCTGCATCCATCAATGAAAAACTAATAAAGAAGAGACTGCAAGTCAACTATTTCTATTGAGAAATTTTCATTACAAAATGTGAAAAAAAAAAAACTAAGTTAATTATAAAATATTTCTATTTTAATTGATGTTAAATAATTTGTAACATCACTTTATATAAGATTTGATGCTTATTATTAGTCCATCACTCTAAATTGATTCAAATTTGTGCAAACTTATATATATCCAATCGAAAAATATTTTAAAGTTTTAATTAATTAAATACAAATAATTTTTAATAGTATATTTAATTTTTGATATGGTTGGAAATTTTTTAAATATAATGACGATATAAATTGTGTTCAATAAATTGTTAATAAATTTTTAAAAATATTTAAATTTCTTATTTATATCAAATAATATATTTAAATGATATTTATTTTAATTTTTATATTTCTAAATATTTTCCAAAATTTTTAATTTTTATATATTTATAATATTTTTTTTAAATATACGTTCCGCGACCGTTCTGCGAAATTTCATTGTAACTAGAACGGTAGCATCCGTTCCGATCTCCGGAACTGCGACAACGAACCATGCTTAGCACATAACGGTCGCTCTGTATCTGAAGAAGGCGCATAAGGTTTATTGTGTTGTTCCATCTTGCCTTTGCCTTTATAACCACCTCGAACATTAGTACTTGTCCCTTGCCCTCTAGCTTGAAAAGCTTGCCTTCTTAATTGCCGCTTCTTTTCAATTTCTTGTTCATCGTGCTTGGCAAGTAAGGCTCTTTCAACGATGTCTTGATAAGTGATCACCTTGGCCATATGAACATCCCTTCGAATTTCTGGTTTCAACCCACGAAGGAAATGTTCTCTTTTGTCTTTATCGTTTTCAGCAATAAACAGGACAAAAACACAGCCTTCTTCAAATTTCAAAGTATACTCTGCGATAGACATAGCATCTTGCTTCAACTCAAGAAATTCCTTCACCTTTTTAGCTTTAACTTCTTTTGAAAAATATTTGGCATAGAATAACTCTTTGAACTCTTCCCATTTTAACTCGCGAACATTGACAGTTACTTTAGTAGCTTCCCACCAGATGCGAGCAGCTTTCACTAGCATAAACACAGTACATCGCCTTTGCTTGCAGAATCGTTGGCTGTCAAAGAAAGGATATTGATCGCAATTCAATATCAATGGAACACTGTTATTGTCGAGACAGACGCAACCATTGTGGTCACATCCATCTACAACCATTGCCCTTTTGCGCCGAAGCTTCTATCATCTCTTTTCTTTGTGACTATTGTTTGCAAGGCCAGCAATATTGTTGGAAGGTTCAACTTTGTAGACGATCAACCAAATGTTTTGTTCATGAACCAGCGGATTTCTTATTTTTTTGGGTCATTTTGTAACCCAAGACTAGAAGGATAAACAACTGATAATATTTTCTCCTAAAAAATTTCTAATTTTATTAATTGACCATTATTTAAGAATATAAAACTAAATTTGCAGCCCAACATATTTCTAATATATATGATTTTTAGATATAAAATGTGTACTTAAAAAAACAAAAAATTTATGAGTGGTTCTCATGTGAGACCGTCTCACGGATCATAATCTGTGAGACGTGTCAACACTATCCATATTCACAATAAAAAGTAATACTCTTAGCATAAAAAGTAATACTTTTTCATGGGTGACCCAAATAAAAGATTTGTCTCACAAATACGACCCATGAGACCGTCTCACATAAGTTTTTGCCAAAATTTATATTTTCAAAAACACTTAAAACTTGTATAATATATCCAACTCAAGTATCTCTGTATATATTTTGGGATAGTAACACTAATATTGCTAAAAGCTTATGTATGACATTTTAAAATATATATTTCCATCATTTATACATTACAAAAACTCAAATGAGATCGTCTCACGTATCGATATATCATATCCGATTCAACCATGAGAAAATATTATTTTTTTATGTAAAAGATATCACTTTTCACTCTAAATATGGACCGAGTCGACCCTACTCATAGATATAGATTTCATAAGATCGTCTCACAATAGACTTAATCTTTATACATATGTTCAAGAAATGAATGGTTTGTATGTATTACACTTGAAATATTATTATCGAAAATGCAATGAACTAAAATGAAATTTTGGAAAAACAAGCGATAAATAAAAAGATGGGAAATTTATTTGATTAAGCTTTTGGTATATATATAATTTTCTCAGTTGGTTTTAAACATTGATATAGTATTCTAAAACAATGTATGTATATAATTTTTAAGTATTGATGAACAAAAATTTTACTTTGGGTTCGGTCTGGTGTTGCATGTTTTTTCTACCGCAAGTGTACAGTGCCAAGTTTTAGTACTGGTTAGAGTATAGATATCGATCCCACGAGTAGTGTATATAAAAATGTATATCAATGCTTGTAATTATAATAGTCTCGACTTTATCTAGAAAATTCAGAAAGAATGTTTGGTTTATGTAAATGAATTGATTTCAAGAAAGTAATTAAACTAATCACCGGATGGAGAAATATCAATGAGAGAGAATATCTAGAGGAATGATTTCACTAAGTTTCTACAATAATTCTTCCTGGTTGTATTTAAATTCCTGAATTCCTATTATTTAATGGCCAAGAACACTTACGTATTTTATTCACCATTTCCCAAGTGACGAATAAATTGTACCAATTAAACTTCGATTCAATTATTCCTAATAAAATCTACTTTTAATTTGTAAAGGCAAACAATGTTCTTACCTAAGCCTCGCTAAAGTTATACGACTTCCGAACGATATAAACATTCAACGATGTGTCTCTAATGATCTATAATCCTAGTCCCTCTCCCGAGTTGTTAGAATTAATCCGACAACACACAATTTGTGGCCAGTAAATTGCAATGAAATAAAATAAAGAGAACACAATTAAACAAAACGGAATTCAATCATAAAAATATCCAGGTCAAATCATCGTATAGACAAAGTTACGTCAACCTCTAGAATGGAAATTTAGTTCCTCACGAAATCCAAGAGAATACATGACATATTCATAGTTCTAGACATCGTTACGCAATAAACTAACGAAACGAAGGAAAAGATAACAAATCCGAAATGTCGTCTCCGTCCCCAGATCCGTCGTTCTTCGTATTTGTGATTGTTCTTCGCGCTCCGAATCTTCGTCTCGTGTTTGCTTGTACGTTTCCTCTCCCTAGGCGGCTGTTCTCTCGTGTGATCCTCCAATGACAGCTAACCCCCATTTCTACCTAACTCGCGCGTTATATAAGGCTTTCTGGAACGTCGTGCGCGCGGTGGCGCGAGTTTTGGCGCGGTCATGCGTGCGCTGCTGCGCATCTGGCCCGTGCATGTGTGCGCGCGGTCGCGCGTATATCTCTGGTCATTCGCTTGTATGGGTGCGCGCACGCCTGCACGTGATGTGGCGCGGCCGCGCGCACCTCTCGGGTTTTCTGTTGCTTCCGTGTGCGCGCACGGTAGCGCGAGAACTGCGCAATGGCGCGCACCTCTCTGGTCATGCGCCTATGTACCTGTGCGCGCGGCTGCGCGTGAGGTGGCGTGGCCGCGCGCACACCTCTGTCCGATGGCATGCTTGTGGCTGTGCATTTCTTGATCCACTTGGCTTCGTTTATACGTTTTCTCCATTCCTGCGATGACAATCAAAACAAACCAAAAACTCATAATTCCGTTCGAAACAAGCATAATTCAAAATGGATTTTAATGTAAATTAAGTGCAAATCTTGCATTTATCATCTGGTGAGCGGTTTTTCAAAATTTTGAAGCTTTTAGGGTTGAGTAGGGTCAGGTTGGTGCTGAGGTCGGGTCAGTCTACACAGAAAAAATAGGGTTATGGTGCCAGAGATGTTTCCGACGTAGCCCTTCCGATACTTAAGTCAGTCCTCTGATTATTAATGCAAAGGGCACATGACTGTGATTAATACTTAGTATTTATAAAAGTAGATAATAACTACTTTGTTGGAGTAGGATTCCTGCTAGAGTAGAATCTTACCTGAGTTGAGAAACATCAAATGGTAGGACTTAGGGGTGTCAAAATGCGACACGACCCAACACGAAAAAAATAAGGTTCGGGTTGGGGTTTTTCGAGTTCGGGTTGGGTGGATTCGGGAAATATACAATAAATTTTCATCATTTAATATTTATTTTGCATATTTTTTATTTTTTTAACAATTTTTTATTTGATTTAGTAAATATATTTTTAATTTTCTACGATTAAACTTTCAAATTTAAATCAAAAATTTTGTTATTATGTGTTTAAATTAAAATATTATTATTATTTTTTATTTTTTTGAATTTTTTTCATAAATTTTTTTAAAAAAATTTAAAAAAATTAATAAAATTCGGGTTATGCGGGTTAGATCGAGTTCATGTTCTGCTTGGGGGTTTTCGGGTTGCTTCGGGTTCGGGTTGAAAAAAAATAAAAAAAATTCGCGAGTTAGCCCGAAACCCGACCCAACCCAACCCACCTGATTGAAACCCCTAGTAGGACTCCCTAACCATAGCGGCTCTTACTCTTAATGGCGGCTAGGACTCTCCCATTATCTCGATGAGATTCGATTAGATCCCATATTATCGGAGTTTTTCTCTACTGACAAAGATGTCTTCGCATTTCCTAATTGCCCTTGGATTCGGATTTCTCCGCCACGCTAATGGACTTGGATTCTTAGGGAATAGTTTGGATTCTTAGGGAATGGTTCATGGACTCGGTTTTTATCAGAATTTTCATGGCTTGGCCCTTTTGTTATGTTATTGAGCTCGGCTTTTTTTGGAAGAGAATATGAACTCATAATTTTCCGACCCTTGGTTAATAATGAGTTCTGGCCCCTAACGGGCTATGCCAATTTCATATATGGGCTTGATTCTGCCCAGATGTGGCAATTTTAGTGGGTCATCAAAAAGAAGTATGAAGTTTAGACTAATAATATGTTCGGGTCCCAAGCCTCAATTATTATGTCATTTACGCTCGTCGTGTGTTTGTTCCATTCAATAATACCTTTTTTTTCTAAAATAAGTATGAAGTTTAGACTAATAATCTGGTCGGATCTAGAGCCTCAATTATTATGTCATTTGCGCTCGTCATGTGTTTGTTACATCCTAGTTGATATAATGGATTGCGTTCCAAACAGAGGAACGAACGAGATCGTCTGACGGATCGGTTCTCGAGGCATCCGTACATCTTCCCTTCGAATCCGAACCTTTGGTTTCGTTTCGATAGGAAGTCTAGCATTTTGAGTATAACTAAGAGCTTCCTCCCATTCATTTCCGCTTTAATCTCCAGCGAGTCGTCACTCTGTTGGATTTTTGAGATCTTGCTCGACCTGCCCATCTAACTACCGACCACTTATCATCTGACCCCATTTCAGTAAGTTCAATTAACATTGTCAAACCCAAGCTTAAAGATGTCTTCCCATGACAAGTATCTCATACAACAGTTAGTATGATGCGATCACGGATGGTCAAGCTTCAAGGAAAGCATGAGATAATTTAGAGTTGCTGGAGGAACCAATAACGAGAGGACGACTGAGGAGATTCAAGAAGGCATTACATGGAGTCATGAGCAATCAAGAAGGGCTTACAAGCATGGTGCAAAGTGCCGAAGGGTTCGTGATGCATGGGAGAAAGTTTGGGAGTCATAAGAACATTATCAAGTGATAAATGATGAGGAGTCCAGAAGACTTGGTGCCCGAGTGGCCAAATCTTACCGCCTGAGCGCAAAAACTCCAGAACACTCAGCGTCCAAGCGGTCACATCTTACCGCCTGAGCGCGAAGACATGCGTGAAAAATCCTTGTATCCTAATTATTTTGGTAACTCGATATTGATATCTTTTGGTTGTGTAAACATGATATGCACGAAATTTTGAAAACAATTCAGATTATTGAAGATTGAATTAAATTGTTCTTAAGTTTTCTCTCAACAACCAAAAGCTTTTGCTTTGTTTTTAAAATCAAACTTATCAAAGTTTTACTTTGTGGCGTTTGTCGATTGTTTCTTATGCGGATTGTCAAAGACGAGTTCTTTGAAACTTCGTTTGAGTGTCGGTTGTTCCTTTGTGATCGTTTATTACTAAACCACTTAGTTTAGGGGTGAAGATCGTGCATTGCTTGAATCAAAAGATCGGGACATCACAACACCGATCCTTGTTTCGTACGAGGATTCATATCATAGTAGACTTTTTCGATGTCCCCTCCTTTCCCATGGAAGAATCGGGGCTATCCGAACCTATAGAAAAGAACTTGGTATGAAGTCTTAGCCTTGGTATGAAGTCTTAGCCGATAAAGTCTGATTGAAATAAGAGGGGGTAGCCTTGGTATGAAGTCTTAGCCTCCCACTTAAGTCACGACTCAGGCCAAGCCATTAGAGAGGGATGGGGTATACCCCGTAAGTACGAATTACATGTCCCTCGTCAGACAGACAGAGTTAATCTCCCCCCCCCCCCCCCCCCTCTCTAGGGTTTCCACACTTCTTATATTGGACAAATAGAAATGGGTCTTAGATTCCCCATGCACAAACTTATCCAAGCCACCTGTAATTATTTCCAGATCTTCTCGAGCCAACTGAGTCCCAACTCTTTTAGCTCCATGCTAGCTTAGGGTCTTATTTAAATATTTCCAAGTTCTCATAGGTATTGGGAACCTTCTAAACTTTATTCAAATAAAGAAAACAGTCTCCGGTCGGTTTTATCTATCGATATACCAGGAATACTAGTTTTTGAGGGAAAGCCGGACTCCCAAAAGTGCTGGCTCAGTAGATACTTTTATGTCGTGTCTTCTAAGCCCTTGGCATCGTAAGATGGATTGAATCATGAACTTCACCATCCACGAGACCCTAGCCAAACCGACCCACGATTTCACCAACTTCTTGGTCATGCTGAGCATGAAATGTTTTAAGATTGAGAGTTTGGTCGAGGATTATCTGCTTTATGTACAAATTTTGCAAAAAGAAAGTGGGATAAATGATGACTTAGGTAGGATCCTTTGATCCCTACCCTTCTATTTCAGAAACGAACCTTACTTTTTACTTTGAAATTCTACTAATTTCTTTTATACTCATTAATTCGAAAACCACAATTATAAATAACTTAACATTTCCATAAATCAAAATAATTTAACAATTTAAATCTCAAGTAGTGCATAAAATCCCTTAAATCTTCAATTACCAAAATTTGACTTCTACATATATCATCAAAATAAACTTCAAAATAAAGCATAAAATCTCTAATAAAATCCCTGACAAAAATCCTTTAATACTTTAACTAAACAAGCTAATGCGGAAATAAATGTCTCTCGAGAGTGTACTGTTGTACTCGATCCACTCAAGCGTCAGCGCCTCCCTCAATATCATCATCACCTGCAACATTCAAACCTAGTGAGTCTAATGACTCAGCATGTTCTAAACATGAGTAGCAAATAATATATATACATGAAAATGCACTAACATAATACTTTTATTTAAAATAATTTTAAGCATAAATAAATAATGAATCATAAAATCGTAAAACTTTCATCATTTATCATTTTGGTTGAAGTTTGATCCGTGAAAGTGACTACCATTTTATCCTCCGTTCGACTGATCAGTCTTAGCTCCTATTGCGCAAGGGGACGAGCACTAGGCATCGCCATTGAAATACGATTTTCGAGCTCTCTCTGGGGCCTTATCTCGTTCTTGTCCCGTTAACGGGCTCCCTCTGGGCCTTTTCCCTCACAACATTCCCATAAAATTGTTAGTTCACCGTTCTTTCTTAAAACGGATCCCCCACATATCCTCTATCTTTTTGTCACAGTCAATTCACATCTCTCAAAAAAAAATTATTTTTTTCTTTTTAAAGCATAAAATATCACGACTTTCCAAAAATAGCATTTTAACAGTAAAAATTGCACAGTTTTATCACAAATCATAAAATATCATATTTTCATCAAAATTATCATTTTATATCATTTATCATGTGTTATGACCCTTTGAGACACTGCCAACCCTTTCCGTACTACCCAAGTGTAAAATGACCGTTTTGCCCTTGGACTCTAAAATTCTCGATTTCAATTTTTCCTGTGTTTATTGACTCTAGACCCTCCAAAATATTTATTTAAGCTTAAATATAATTTTTAATATTTTTATTTAGCTTAAATTCGAGGTTTTCGATTTAATTCCTTAATTACTAATTCGTGAAGCGTTTAAGTCCCGAATTAATTCAAACTTTAATATTTTCCTTCCAAATTTTAAACATACACTTTTTATACCTATAATACCCTCGTGAACCATGAACCGCCCCCTTTGGACCATGGCTCTTCCCTTTTTCTTTTCTCCCTAGGCCTTGTTTCGAACTTAAGCTAAACCCTCGAGCCATCTCCCTATTTTCTCGAACCACCACCAAGCAACCTCAAGCCAACCTCTGAGCAGACCACCTAGGGACCCTCCTTACCATCCTTGACCCATAGAACCAGCCCCTAGCCCATGCTAGAAGTCATAGCACGAGCCGCGGCCGAATCTTGCACTAGGACTCTATTTCGACTAGAACTCTTGTAGCTACTTAATCGGCAATTACACTCGCCCTAGACTAGCCTCATACCCAGCATAAACCATCTATTCCGCCCTCGCCCATGCCAACCTTCCTATGCACCAGCCTTTCCCAACCGATCTCATCCCATGCGCTTCTAGTGTCCTAGCCTTACTAGGACTCTAACACATCAGCAGCCACCTAGTCCCACACACCATATCCATCCCTAGAACAGCCCTTCCTGAACCACGCCTAGGCCAATGCACCAGCTGGATCACTCAAACCATCTGTGCGCCTCTTATTCAACACACGAGTCAATCGCTACTCCTTCCTTCTTATGTGCAGTTGTGTCCAGCCGCCCTAGGACTCTCCCTAGAACATCCCTACAGCCTTCACTGAGCCCTTGAAAAGCCATGTCCGAGCGCTAGCACATCACCCATCATGGCCGAGCCCTAGAACTCAAGCAAGACCCCGTGGCTAGTCTCAAAAACCCTAGGCCCTTCCTTTCCATGCACGGCTCCTTCGCCTATAGCAAGCCCTTGTGTTGCCTTTAAACAACACTTTTCCTAGCCTTTTTACATCCTAAATTGGATATATGTCCCTTAGAAATAATGTTTACTGACCAAGCGTAAAATCGTCAAAACTTTGAAAATAATCGATCTTTCATTAAGCCGATCGTGCATAAATATTTTCATGCAAAATTAATCAAAACATGTATACTATGGTTTGAATTATGTTTCAAATGGGCTTAGAAAACGTGCATTTGCGTTTTAAAACGCTCGAATTTACGATCGTTGGCGAGGTGCGCAGAAGATCGAACGGGAGACGAAGACTCCTTGTTTTTTTCCTCTCCTAATTTTCGAAAATTCTGTGTGTGTGTGTGTGTGGTGGGTGTATTTTCGGCTGATATGTGACAAAAAGGCCTAGGTTTCTGTTTTATAGTTTTTAATTTGCAAGATAATGGGCTTTGGTTTTGAGCATTTAAGTTTAGCAGTAATTGGGTCTACTCAACATAGTTAAATTGGGCTCCATAACACTTATTTAATTGAAAAATAAAATTTTATAAAATTTAGTTTTCAAAAATAATATATTTGATATTTTAAATGTCCTTCCTTTGCCCAAAACTAGCTTCCTGAATAAAATCGAGTTCGTCTATTAAATAATTTGAATTCTATCATTTTTTGAAAAATTTAATCATTTTCAATCATATTAAGAAGCCTTGAAAATATTTATTTATTTTGTCTCAATCGTCCCTTGTCTCCTTTCCCCAGCCTATTATCAAATATTCGGGTAAAATCCTTCAATTTCATGAAATCTTGTTATATAATATTTTAATCATGCAATCATACTTTTAATAATATAATATGCATCAATTAAGAATTTAAAATCAATTAAATAAAACAATTATGCAATTTAATTTGTTTGCATGCATGTGGTTTACCTAGGTTGGTTTTTCGGGTGTTACAAATCTCTCCCCCTCCCCCCTCCCCTAAATAGAATTTCTTCCTCGAAATTTGTCTTGTCTTGATAATTGAAAAGTTTAGGCTCCTTCATTCACCTCATACTTATCCCACTTGTCTTATGTTTTCCTCTTCATTTCGGTACTTAAAATTTCGAAAATTTCATTTCTATCACAATAATTTTCCAATGCCATCTCTTAAATCCTACTCAGGTAGAGCATGCAACCTATTCTCTTGTAGTTGTTCATTACCCCGTTCAATTCCGATAACCAATTTGACATCTCATGCAATGAAGGCAATGTAAAAACGTTAAACAACTAGATTACCAGTAATCAGGGTTGTATCAGCTCTGCTTCTGCCTCCTCAGTGTGCATCACATAGATCCTTCCAGTCATGGGTTGCTTGAGCTTGGGGCAATCCCCAGCCTTGTGTCCCATCTCTCCACACTTGAAGCACTTGTAGGTGCCCAACATGCACTTGCCATAATGGTAACGATTGCACTCCTTGCATTGTGATTTCTCAGCAGTCTTCGGGACGTTTTGAGTTGGTGGTTGTCCTTGTGGTTCCGGCGGGCCCGGTCACTTAGGTGATCCCGTGAATGGTTTCTTACTCTGCTTAATCGATTGCTGATTAGCTTGCTGAGCACGATTCCTTTTACGCTGCATCTCTCAATAAATATCCTTGAGTGACTGTTCAGCTTTAAAATCTTTGGCAACGGCAGTATTATAATAAGCAGGATCAATGAGCATCACATCACGACGGATCGTGGGCCTCAATCCATCAAGGAAGTGTCATAATTTCTCCGCCGCATCATTCTCATATAAAGGGCACAAAATGACAACCCCTATCAAACTTCTGCACAAAATCAGCAATAGACAAGTCCCCGTGGCAGAGACTCATAAACTCTCTCTTGAGCCTTGAACGAATGTCAAAAGTGAAATATTTGTCGAAGAATACCCTCTTAAATTCTTCCCAAGTCAGTGTCGCTAAGTTCACCCCTTGCTCCTCTCCCTCCCACCATAGGAAGCGTCGCCCTTCAGTACATAGATGGTACAACAAACTCGGTCAGCGTCCGCCATATCCATATAACGAAAAGTCACCTCCGAAGATCGAATCCACCCCTCAGCCACGAATGGATCAGTAGTGCCATGAAAATCCTCTGAGTTCATCCTTCTAAAACGCTCATAGACTGCCTCCGATCGAACCCTCGCGGCATTTCCAACGTGCCACTCTAGTAAACGAGCCATCCCGGCTAGTACACGGGCAATAGCATCTTGATTAGGTGGAGGCAATGGAATCTCCTCCACCCAACCTATCCTCATCATTACTATGTAAAAGCTGTCTAGGAGGCATCTCTATATACGACATCTAAACCACGTAACAAACATGCATTTAATTTTTAAAATATCAAGCACCTAACCTCTACATCATGTATCATGTAAGCATTTAAAGAATTTTAGCATATAAAATATAAAGCAGTAAAAACTTACATACTTGATGCGTGACTTCTTGAGTTTGTCAGAGTGGCAGTCCACAACCCTTTGGAGATCCTTCGCTCTGATACCAATTGGAATGAACCTTACTTTTAACTTTGAAATTCTACTAAATTTTTTTTATATACCCATTAATTCGAAAATCATAATTAAAAATAACTTACATTTCCATAAATAAAAAAAATTTAACAATTTAAATCCTAAGTGCATGAAATCCGTAAAATGGTCAATTACCAAAATTCAACTTATACCTTTAACATGATTAAAAATAACTTCAAAATACAGCATAAAATTTATAATAAAATTCCTAACAAAAATCTTTTAAGACTTTTACTTAACAAGGTAATGCGGAAATAAATGTCTCTCGGGAGTGTGCTGTTGTACTCGATCCACTCAAGCGTCAGCGTCTCCTTCAATATCATCATCACCTACAACATTCAAACCTAGTGAATATAATGACTCATCACGTTCTAAACATGAGTAGCAAATAATACATATACGAGCACATGCAGTAACATCATACTTCTTTTAAAATAATTTTAAGCATAAATAAATCATGAATCGCAAAATCATAAAATCGTAAAGCTTTCATCATTTATCATTTTGGGTGAAGTTTGATCATTGAAATACGACCAGTCTTAGCTCCCATTGCGCAAGGGGACGGGCACTAGACACCGCCATGGAAATACGATCGTCGGGCTCCCTCTAGGCCTTTTCCCTCACGACATTCCCATAAAATTTTAAGTTCACAGTTCTTTCTTAAAACGGATCCCCCACATATCATATATCCTTTTGTCATAGTCAATTCACATCTCTCAAAACAATTTTCTTTTTTCCTTTTTAAAGCATAAAATATCATGACTTTCAATTTTAATTCATAAATTACTAATTCCTGAAACGTTTAATTTCTGAATTAATTCAAACTTTAATATTTTCCTTCCAAATTTTAAAAATATACTTTTTATACCTAAAATACCCTCATGAACCATAAACCGCCCCCGTGGACCATGGCTCGACCATTTTATTTTCTACTTAGGCCTTGTTTCGAACCTAAGCTAAACCCTCAAGCCATCTCCCTATTTTCTCGAACAACAACCGAGCCACCTCGAGCCAACCGCTGACCAGACCACCTAGGGACTCCTTGGCTTAGAATTCCTTCAATCGGCCCTTAGTTGTATGCAGGTAACATTTCTCAAAACATGTTTATTTCCCTTCTATTTCCCTACTCACTTATTTTTGTTGTTGTTTTTTCTTTTAAAGACCATTGTCTAGGACAGGGAGTATACCCTCTGATCCTAAAAAAAGGAGCTTCTGCTCGGGCCAACTCCAAGACCCTTGAGGATATCCTGGCCCGACATAGAGAACTAAATAAGAAATTGAGGGACATCAAGTCCAAGCACAATGAAGATCTTCACTCCCTCCAATGTGAACTGGAGAGTATTCAAAACCACCTGAAAGAATCTGAGATAGAGACCCTGCACTTGAAAGAGAAATATCGGGAAAATGAGGTGAAGGTTGAGGCTACATGGGCTCGGAAGAAAGAAGAGTTCCTTCAATCCCCTGAATTTTAGGAAGAATGCACGAGCAAGGCTGTGACCTATTTTGAGGAGGGGTTCCAAGGATGTTTGGCCCAATTCTGTCCTACTGTCTATTCTGAGGCCGACCTCCAGGCCTCTTTCCTAGACTCGGATACAGCTCTAGAAGACATGCCTTAAGAAGGCGAGGTATCTGATTAAGGGGACCAGGACAGTGATGAAGAGGCAGCCGATTCCTAGACCCTTTTAATTTAGTTACTTCCTTGTACCCTTTGTTTTGAACTCAAGTTTGTAATGCATATTTTCTTTAATGGAAGTCTCGGTGCTTAGGGTTTAATTACCTAGGTTTTGATTGCATAATTTGTACAAATCATAGTTTATTCGCCAGATACCTACAAGTGTCCAGACATGTATGTCAAACAAAATACTAGCCACATAATAATTTTGACAAAACCGATCGAGAGAGGCATCTAAAGAGGACATCGGTCCTATTTAACTGTCACTAAATGAAACCCTGATCAGGACTGTCAACCTTGCAGATACAACTTGAAACCATATTTAGTTAACATATTGAGAACCCGAGCAGGCTGGTTGTCCAAGCCATAATTATTTGAAACTAAAATTTGGCTAAGTAATAAACTAAGAACTCGAATAGGTTGGCTATCCAAGCCATTTGGCTAAGTAATAAACAGAGAACACTAGCAAACTGGTTGTCCGAGCACTTATAAAGAAACATAACGTACAATTTACTAAGGATATAGCTCAAATAAAGAGCTACTGAGCATGAAACACCCTCGAGCTTAAGATCGGGCTTTAATTTTCGTCCATGGATGTTATTTATTTTACTCACGAATACTGAGCTAGTCAGCTTTGGTGAATGACACTTTCATGGACTTGCATAGTAACGAGCTGGTCGGGATTTTTGGAATGCCACATTCGTGGAGTTACACAATGTCGAGCTAGTCGAACTTTTGTGAATGCCACATTCGTGGACTTACACAATGTCGAGCTAGTCGAACTTTTGTGAATGCCACATTCGTAGACTTACATAGTGTCAAGTTGGTTGTGCTTCTATGAATGCCACATTCATGGAATTACTAAATGTTGAAATGTTCGGGCTTTTACGGATGCCACATTTGTGGACTTACATGGTGCCGAGCTGGTCGGGCTTTGGTAAATGACTTATTCGTGGACCTACTTGGTGTTGAGCTGGTCAGACTTTTGTGAATGCCACATTCGTTGACTTACGTGGTGGCGATCTGATCGTGCTTTGGTGAATGACACATTACTGGACCTACATAGTTCCAAGATGGTTGGGCTTTCATGAATTCAACATTTGTGGACTTACATGGTGTTGAGCTGGTCGGGATTTGGTAAATGCCAAATTTGTAGGCTTACACTTTTCCGAGCTGGTCGGGATTTTGCAAATGTGTCAGGCAGTGCTGGGATTCTTTACAAGTTTTCTGCTCGGGGGGTGTGTTTTGGGCTTACATTTTATTGTATTGAATAACTTTATCATATCAGATGTTTTAGATATAACTATATGACCAATGTAATAAAGTGTGCTACTGACTCAAGAAAAATAATAGCAAATAGCAGTAGATAAATCCGAACAGATTTATAAAAATGAAACAAAAAGTAAAAGAGATTATGAGATTGATTGACTTTACGGGAGAGCTCCTAAGGAATAGCATCTTTGAGAATGATCAGGATCAGCTTTTCTTCTTATGGCATTGGTGAGCTCTTCTAAGGATGGCCATAATGAAATCTTTCGAGATAGACCAGGATGTGCTCTTCCAAGAAAGACTAGGATGAGCTCTTCCTATGAACACTAGAAGCTCTTCCGGGAAAGACCAGAAACTCTTTTGGGGAAGAATAAGAGCTTTTCCATGGAAGACCAGAATCTCTTTTGGGGAAGACCATGGGCTCTTCCGTGGAAGACCAGAAAATGTTCGAAGTAAATCCAAGAGAGCTATTCCGAAGAAGGCCATAAGTTGCCCAAACATTAGTAAAAAAGATTGAGAAATATTGAGAGTCATATGGTTGTTTGGTTGATTTATGCATCTATTGATGTTGTTCTTCATGGTTTTCTTCCTTGTGTTGTTCAGCCTCGTTGATTTTCGCTCCTAGGGTTCTTTTGACCTCGAATCATTTTCTACGTTCTCTTTAATTTATCATCTTATCTCCTTCTTTACAAATTCCCACAGACAATGTCAAATGATGATACCAAAATTTTACATTGGGGTCAGTTTAGTGAGCGGGTCTTCAAATCTTCTAAGTTTTCGGGTCGAGTCGAGTCGATTCGATGGGTCTGTACAGAAAAAAATAGGGTTAAGGGGCGCCATATATGTTTTCGCATGCCTGTTTCGATGCTTAAGTCAGTGCTCTGATTATGAATGCAAATAGCAAAGTGTGATGTATTAGTGCTGAGTGAGCGAGAGAGAGTAAACCATGTAAAACCTTTAAATTATATACCTCATATTATATCGAAAATTACGGTATAAGAAATTTCATACCGATACCGACCGAAATTTTCGGTATACCTTACGTATAACTATCTATCGATTATATGAAATTGTACGGTATATCGATATTTCGGTACAATATCGATATATACTGTTTTATACCGAGAAAAAACTTTACATTTTTAAAATTTTATAAATTTACATTTTTAAAATTTTATAAATTTATTGTCTTAAAATATTATATATTTTAAAATTTTATATATTTTTTCGGTATTTCGGTATTCTGGTACGTACCAAAATTTTTAAATTGCATACGGTTATCGTACTGAAAAATTCGCTATTGTTACCGTACCATACCGAAATCTTCGTTATACCGAAAATTCGGTAAATTCGGCGTTTTTTCGATACTGTAATATCAGTATACCAAAATTCAGTATTTTTGTCCCACCCTTAAAATTTATCCAACTCAACTCTTACGTTAATATTATCTATTTTAATTTATATTTTATTTTACATGTTATCTCATGCATGTATGTTAAGTTGATTATTTTTGTTGATCCAGTACTGCTTCGACAGGCAACGGTATACTGAGCAATAAATAAAGCATTTTGCGCTGAGTTGACCACAAAAGAGATGCAAAATAGTTCCGATTATAATTTCTTCAAGTGAAACTCTAACAATTGATTTATTAATTTGATTAACAATAATGATTAGTCACTAACCTAAAAATTTTATTAAATACCACATTTTATAATAAAAATATTTTTTTAATGCTGTAGAGAATTACATTCACGTAATGCTCATGCCAAATATATATCCTAAAAATAATTAATAAAAGCAATAATTTTCAGTATTGACCAGTCTGTGATTTAGTGTGGAACGTATGCGTTTGACTCTGAAGTTGCTCAGAAACTGATACAAAATTCTGAAACTGATACAAAATTCTGACATTGGAAATGGTAATTAAAATGAAATTCCAAGAAATTATCTTATTTAAAAAAAAACATCCAAAAATTATTTAATATCTGAGTAAATATTTCGGTCGACCTGGATTTTTGGATAAAATGGACTCTGAAATATCTGAGTAAATAATTTTTTTAATAACATAATTTAACATTTTTTAATTAAAAAAATTATTTTAAAGAGCTCTTGCTAAAATATATGGAATGCAGATATAAATTTTTTATTTGCTGATGCTTGCTATTATTGTAACTCGATTTTATATTATTTTAACATGTTCTGAACAACAAAATCAACTCGAATCAAAATTAAAAAAAAAAAAAAAAAAAAAACCACCATCATATTTAAAACTCATTAACATTCGATATGTGATTTTTAACGCGATTCAAAAGCCAACACATAAGCCAAAGCCGAAGCCCATAGGTGATTAAACTAATGATTGACACGATTTCATATATATCATCGCCATAGTCAACACGCATGGGACATCAACCTCCACAGCCGCCACCACAACCGCCGCCACAACCTCCACCGCCTCCACAACAGCAACCTTGAGAGGTACCCCCGCCGCTATCTCCATTCCCTCCTGCCACACCCCCAGCTGCAGCACCACTATCTTTATTACGTTGATCGCTTTCATCGGCAGTCACCACCGCAGCAGTAGCGACCCCCGCAGCTACAGCAACTCCCGCTCCCGCTCCCGCCAAGACAACCATATTCCCATCTTTCATACCGCTGCGGGCGGACTTGTCATTTCTCTCACCGTAACCATAAGGTACCGCCGCCGCTGACGGAGGAGGAGCGGGAGGCGGGGGGTGGCTTATGACAGAAGACGGCTGATTATCATATTTCGATCCCTCTGAACGGTCTCGGGTGCGTACACAACAAAACATCGTGCGGCTCTCTTTAACAGCTTAAAACTTGTCTTGTAATTTGTATATCTATTTAATCAATGGCTTATTAATATTTTTCTATTTATAGAGCAAAGTTGCTAAAACTTTGACATGTTGCATTAGAATACTTGGTGATTAAAAAACGAATTTTTTTATTTTATATTCCAAGAAATTGGTGTCCAATAATCTATATATTATCATTGAAGGATTGATCCAGTAAAATAACTTGTTTGGTGAGCTTTGAATATTTAGACAAATATATTTTATTATGTGCAATAATTATTTCAATCAAGAGGAAAATCGATAAATGATGTTTGACTTATGTACAATTTAAAATATTTGAGTTATAGCATTACCACTATCTATAATTTTTGGTTAAGCGAAAAAAAATTGATCCTAAATTAGTTGTATCAGAATCAAGATTGCGTGTTCGATTATCATTTATTGCAAGAAATACAATTATTGGGATGCAATAATTTTCTCTGATGTGATAGCAACAGACATGTGACGCGCGCTTACACTGATATACAGTTTAAAATATTGAAATAGTACCATTATCACCCCGCCTGTAACTTCTTATAAAGTGGCCAATACTTGATCTTATGTTGTTTCAGTTGAAAATAAACATTTATGGCCCAAGTTTATAATACTAAAATATTTGAGTTGCATTATATATCATCTTTTATAGTTTTAGCAAAACGAAAAACGTTTGATTATATATTGTTTCATTTGAAAATAAAAAAATTATAACACAAGTTTATAATAGTAAATTAAGTAAATTTATTTATTTATCAAACATATTTCACATAATTTATCCTATTTAACACTTACCTTAATAAAATCTATTTTAATTTAGATTTTATTTTACATTTTATCTCATGCATGTATTAATTTAAGGTGATTATTTTTGTTGATCCAGTGCTTCGACGGGCAACGACGGTATACTGAGCGATAAATAAAGCATTTTGCGCTGAGTTGACCACAAAAGAGAGATGCAAAATAGTTCCGATTATAATTTCTTCAAGTGAAACTCTAACGATTGATTTATTAATTTGATTAACAATAATGATTATTCACTAACCTAAAAATATTATTAATGTCAAATTGTATAATAAAAATATTTTTAAACCCTGTAGAGAATTACATACACGTAATGCTTATGCCAAATATATATCCTAAAAATAAATAATAAAAGCAATAATTTTCAAGATTGACCAATCTGTTATTTAGTTTGGTACGTATGTGTTGACTTCAGAAGTTTCTCAGAAACTGAGACAAAATTCTTGCCTTGGAGATGATAATTAAAATGAAATTCCAAGAAATTATCTTCTTATATATATATAAAAAAAAGGGTCAACCAAAATTATTTAATATCTGGGTAAATATTTGGGTCAACCCGGATTTTTGGATAAAATGGACCCTGAAATATCTGAGTAAATAATTTTTTTGATAACATAATTTAACATATTTTAATGTTAAAAATTATTTTAAAGAGCTCTTGTTAAAAATATATGGAATCTAGATATAAAATTTTTATAATAGCAGATGCGTGCTATTATTGTAACTTGATTTTATATTATTTTAACATATTCTGATTGAATCATTTAAAACTAAAAGTTATAAAAAGTACCCACCAAATCTAGATAATTACTATTTATTTAAAAATTAAAATCTCCCTAAAAAGCATGTATTTAAAAATAACATAAAAATAAACTAGGTTAAATATTATAATTTTCCATCATAAATTTGAAGTATTTTGGATGCAAAAAAATTATTAGTCAATCCTCAAATCTCTTTAATTTGCAATACAATATTACAAATTTTAAATAATGACGACGTTACTCAATTTGTTGGATGCAATAATTGTCCCTGCTTGGTAGAGCGATCGAACTGTGGTGCTTGAGTTTCTGTGCGGTTTAAAAAATTTGAGTTGCATTATTACCACCAGCTATAGCTTTTGGTAAAGCAACAAGCGCTCGATCCTACAATTGGTATCAGAGCCAAGGTCACAGTTTCGATTCTCATTGATTGCAAGGAGTTCAATTATTGAGAGGGAGATTGTTGGGTGTAATAATTGTCCCTGCTTGGTAGAGCTAGGGGTGGGCACGGGTCGGGTTTTTCGGGTTTCGGGTAGTTCGGGTAGCATTTTCATTACCCGAACCCGACCTGATTCTGGACACTACCAGCTTTTCGGGTACTCGATAAAGTCGGGTTCGGGTTTTTTTTTTTGATAAAATAACATTTTATCATTTTGTGTCTACCAAATAATATATGACGAGAAAACAAGCTTATCAAAATAATATTGTCTCGTGAATGTCTACAAAAGTTAAACACAAAAATATTTATCTCAAAACATAGAATGAGTATTATAATTAACAAATCTTTAAATCGAGCATAAACTATTTAGATGCATATATAAGAAATTAACAAGTCTAATCTTGAAAATTCAACTTAGATCTTCACCAAAAAAATCAGAATCAACTTCTTGTTTGACTTTCAAAATATCTTCTGGAATTTTTCATCACCTACATAAAAAGATGTAAATTTATTAACAAAAAAATGAACATCATAAAACAAAAAATAAAGTATACCAATAATTCATGTTTTTCATCAATGCAGGAAACAAACGTGAGAAAAATAAAATGCAAGAAAATAATCAAGAATAATCAAATAAACTGAGAAAAATAAAATGCAATAAAGTGTAACAATAATTCAAGAATAATCAAACATTAATAATAGATGTATCAACACCCAATTTTTTCATTTATAAGCCCACTGCCCATATGTATTTTTAAAAACAATCGGGTACCCGATCGGGTAATTCGGGTACCAATTCAATATCCGAACCCGACCCGACTAAAATATAGTCGGGTTCGGGTATATTTACCCTATTTTACCCGAAAGTTTCACCCGATCGGGTTTCGGGTCGGGTAGAACCCGAAAAACCCGACCCGATTGCCCACCCCTAGGTAGAGCGATCGAGTGGTGCTTTAGCTGTTGTGCGGTTTAAAATATTTGAGTTGCACCATTACCACCAACTATAGCTTTTGATGAAACGACAAGCATTCGATATTACACAATTAATAAATAAAAATTAATGCTCAGAATGATGTTTATTTGAATCGAAAAAATATAATAAACGTGAATATTAGTCGTAGAATATGATGTGGAAATAAATGAAATCTATAAATTCTGACCTAACGTGTTGTTTCCAACTTCCATGTAATTTCAATGGCCGTTGAAGAATTGAAAACATTTTTTTTGGTTTTCATCATGTCTATTTGATTACTCATGTAATATTGTTGAAGTGTTTTAGAAATATATATTAGGTTTTTCCTTTTAAAATATATATTTTCTTATAAAATTCAAATATTTTAAATTTGTATTTGATTGGTAATGTAAATTCATGGTAATTGATTGGATAATATATTTTAGTATTTAAAATTTTAAAGCATTCAGTTACGGTATAAAATGGAGATTACTGCAAAGTCAACTATGATAATTTCATACCACAAGCCATATGTGTCAGAATTTTGTCTTAAAGTTCATCTGACACAAAAGTTTTTAAATTATAATTTAACTGATAGTTGTGATTGGTCGATAAATTATAATTCATCTAGCATAAAAGTTTTTAAATTATAATTCAAACGATAGTTGTGATTGGTCGAATATATTTTATTAATTGATGAATAAAGATTTTTTTCTGTAAATATCATGGAAATATATGAAAATTAGTATTCTTGAAAATATAGATCTATTTAATTCTATGGACAACAGGTTTTTCTCCCTCCTGCAAATGCTAGGGTTTGTTATCTCTCGTTAGGGTCGGTCGTCTGCCAGGGCAAGACTGATCCGCTCAGTCGAGTGATTCTAATTTGTTCGCCGGTTCTTGGAGATTATAACATGGATCCAGAGGAAATAACAAGGTTGGTTACAGAGATGCAATTGTCAAATTCTGGAACGGAAGATTGTCTGAAACTCGAGGAAACTGACTTTCAGATAGGCAACGACAGACGAAGTATGTGCCTGCTGGCTAAGATTTTTTCATCGAAGATAATAAATCGGGAAGCGTTTCGCCAGCAAATGCCACGTATTCTTCAGACGGAAAGAAGGTGTGTTATCGAATCTTTGGGGGACAACATTTTTATCTTTGAGTTTTTTTCTAAACGGGATCGATCACGGGCTTTGATGGATGGACCTTGGAATTTTTCACGTAATCTTATTGTGTTCAAGGAACCAGGGGAGTGGAAAACTCCTAGATCAGTAGGTTTTTAGAAGATCAATATTTGGGTTCAATTCCACAATACCCCGCTTGAGTGCATGCATGAAGATTTGATTCTGAAATTAGGGAGGATGACAGGTCAGATCCTATAATTAGATCGAGGTGATGGTGGGTCTTTCCTAGGCAGATTTGTGAGGATTAGGCTTTGTCTAAATATCACCAATCCAATCAAGAAGTGTATACGGATAAAGCCAACAAGAGATGCAGATGGTATCATAGTCCTCTTGGTTTATGAAAAGTTACCCGATTTCTGCTATGCATGTGGGAGAGTGGGGCATTCTCTTCGGGAGTGTGAAGATCTTACAGTTGATAAATCGTTACCCTCATTTGGCACATGGCTTAGGGCAGTTTCTCATACGGGGTGGGGAAAGAGGAGTTCAACATCTGAGGCGAAACCAAAGCAACCACATAATGATGAGGGATCTCAGTCTGAGACAAATAATTACCCAAATCAGGATTCTCGAGAGTTGGCTATCGTTATTCATCGCATGGATTCTACAACAAAGGTTCCTCCAGAGCAGACAGATAAGGGTAGAAACAGTCTGCCTACTGATATTAATCTTATTATCCCTACAGATCGGATGGAATTCAATCCACCACCATTAAGTTTGGTTGCGGGGGCGGTTCGGTCATCTCCTAATATTGAGCGCAGCCCATCGCAGAAAATACACAAGACGGTGGATAGTGACTTGGTAATGGATATCGACTTCGCGGGTTCTTCTTCTAAACATTGGAAACGTCGAGCACGGGATAAGGGTAAAGAGAATTTTTTGGGTTCGGACTCTCACTCCGTATCTGGAAATAAAAGAGGACTTTCGAGCATTCTAGGCACGGCAGAAAAGAATCACAAGAGCCCATCAAAAAAGTTTAGATTGAATGACGGAATACTGAATCCCGAAGATAATAAGACGGTGGTTGCTCCGCAACTCCGTCGATCATTATGAATATCATATCTTGGAATGCCCGGGGGCTTGGGAACCAACGTGCATTCCGGGAACTAAGGCGTTTGATTGCCGAAAAGGACCCAAATCTTTTATTCTTATGCGAAACAAGAATGAAAGAGGTAAACTATAGAAGATGGAGAGATACATTGGGTTTTTCTGGATGTTTTGTGGTGGATAGTCACGGCAAGAGTGGTGGTTTAATCCTTTTTTGGAAGACTTCGGTAAGTGTTTATATCAAATCTTATTATCCAGGCCACATCGACTGCATGATACAGGAGACAAACTTTGCTTGGAGATTCACGGGTTTCTATGGGCAGCCGGATGTATCTTTACGCTGCTTTTCATGGGACTTACTCAGAAATATAAAACGCTTACCGGAGTTATGTGAGTTACCGTGGCTAGTCGGGGGAGATTTCAACGAAATTTGTTATGACATTGAGAAACTGTGAGGGGTACGGCGGAGTCCATCACAAATGCAGGAGTTTCGTGATGCCCTCGATGTTTGCGAGTTACAAGATATCCATAGTCGCGGTGACCTGTTTACATGGGTCAATTGTAGACAAGCTGATAGTGCTATATTTGAGAGACTCGACAGATTTGTGGCATGTTTGAATTGGAGGCTACTATTCCCTACAGTACGAGCAAACTCTCTTGAGTTCTATCACTCAGACCATAGGCCGATATGCATCGAAGTCCGTTTGAATGTCACGCAAAATCTCTTTGAGCGTAGAAAGATGAGATGACTCTTCAGATTTGAAAAATACTAGTTACTGGAGTCAGAGTACAGGAAGGTGATTACCAGGGGTTGGGGAGCTACCGATTCTCATAGAACATTAGTGGATCGCTTATCCATTTGTAAGCTCACACTACAAACATGGGCAGAGGTTAGAGTGTCCTTCAACCCAAAGAAACTTAAGTCAAAGCGAATCGAACTGAATTGTCTTCGAACAAGTGAGCATTGGAACTCGTCGAACAACAAGATTAGAAAGCTGGAAGGTGAAGTTGAGAAGCTTTCTTCCCAGGAGGAGTTATATTGGAGGCAGCGAAGCCGTATCTCTTGGCTTCGTGAAGGTGATAGGAACTCCAGATTCTTTCATCAGAAATCCTCACTCCGAAAGGTACATAATTCTATCCAGGGATTAATCTCTTGCCATGGGGATTGGTGTACGGAAATTATGGGGATGGGAAACATTGTTCTGGATTATTTTGGTAGACTCTTCTCTTCATCTAGCCCAAATATTGCGGACTTGGATGCACTGGTGGGGATAGTAGAGCCGACAGTGGATTGTACCATGAATCGCATTCTTACTGGACCGTTCACGCCGAAGGAGATCCATAGAGCGCTATTTGATGTGAACCCAGATAAAGCTCGAGGCCTGGATGGTTTTTCAGCTCTGTTTTATCAGAAATTTTGGGATGTAATAGGAGATGATGTTACAGCAGCTGCACTTCAAATATTTAATGGGGAGCACCGATTAATCGGTGGAATGAGACAATAGTTATACTCATCCTGAAAGTGAGAGATCTGTTGAGGATCGAAGTTGAGTTTAGAGGGGGGGTGAATAAATTCTACTCGTTTTTCTTTCTTTTCTGATGAGGTACTAAAATCCTATTAGGGATAGTAGTTTATCTTTTGCGAATACTTTCACCTGATTACAATAAAACGTGCGGAAACAATCTGATGAAGTAGTTGAAAGACAATAAAACAGTAGGCAGCAGTTGTTTATGGAAGTTCGAAGATAAACTCTTCTACGTCTCCCCTTCTCCTCTTTCCAGAAGGTATAACTAAAATACTTTGGATATTACAGTACAACTCTTGTACACACCCACTTCAAAAGGACTTATACCTCGGCCTACTGAAACTCTTAGTTTCTCAACTCACAGAAATGCTAAACACAAAGTTCTGAAAAGACTCTTTTCAGATTACAAACTCTTCTAGATAAAGTGTAAGTGATGTAAAGATTGTGAAGAGTGTAAGAATCAGTAGCACAAGATGATCTTCAAAAGATCAGATATTTGCTATGAAGCATGTGCTACTTTTCTTTGTGTTGAACTTTTTGTACTCAAGGAATTTCGAGATTTGTCTGATGAGAGATAATAGCTTTTGTTCTTTGAAAGATGATATTATGCGAAGTATCGTGTCGTATAAGGATTTGATCCATGTATATATAATCGACTGAGTTCAACGTTCACAATCAGAGGATGTCTCCAGATAACCGATACAATCAGCTTTATTATCGAAAGAAGTTCCTGCAGAAAAGCTATAAAACAATCAGTCTTGTTTCATACTTAATTGGGTAAAATGCATTAAATGACTCCGTATAGTATTTAATGCTGCAATTAATACTAGTACTAGGAACCCTTTAACGGTAACAATAAAGTTAGCAACGTTAGGAAACGTCCTCTACTGGTTTTGTATTACTATCCATTCTACTGGTTTAGTTTTATGAGACCAGTAGCTTCTGATAAGTTAGTCTACTGTTCTGGTCTGCTGGTTTTAGTTAATCATCGCCACAATAAAATTCATGTCTAACAATTTCCCCCTTTGTGGTGATGCAAAAACCTAGACAGTAGAAAGTTGATACATAAAGCAGATAATCATTTAAACAAAAATAGTAATGTCAATAAAGTATCAAAGACAATGATTAATCAGTTTCAATATCCCTGAAGATGACTTCTTCATTATGAGGTTCTTGAAGTCTTCTGGTTGATGGTTCAGCTTCATCTTCAGGTTGTCTGGCTCCTGCTGGATCTCCTCTATCTTCCTCCTTTTTGGCATCAGCCGCAACTACATGGGCGAAGAGGTCATTCAGTCTTCCGGATATGTTTTGAATGCCATCGGTTAGCATCTCCAGGTACGGAGTTTGAGAAGAGATGCGATTATCCAATGAAGTGAGAGATTGATTTTGAGAGTCAATCTTGGCATCCATAAGTTCCACGGAAGTAGAAAGTGATCGGAAGAGATCATCATGCTCAGTGATTCGGTTAAGTATATCAGTTTGAGTGAGCATGATGGTACCGTGAGTTCTTGATATAGCCTGTCTGAAAACAACGGATTCAGCATACATCTTTTCCATGGTTTCCGCCGTGTTATAGATGTGTTTGCCCATTCGTTCTCTGAAAGATTGAGCACCACTGAATTCCGAAATGTTTTCGCAGGACATACGTTTCAATAAATCAGATATGTTGTTGAGTTCCCGTTGTAGAGACTCAATCTGAAATTCTAGGTTAAAAGCATCTGATTCCGGAGAGGGAGTTCGCGCAAGCATGCGTTGCTTAATCTCAGAAAGACGAGAGTTCGTCTCAGTCAGAACAGGATGAGAGATAGTCAACGCAGTAGAAACAAGGTTAGCATCCATCAAGGCAGTAGAAGGACCAGGGTCTGCTGTGCGTTCTTCTGGAAGTGTAGAAACAGTAGGTTCAGCAGCAACCAGTGGAAGAACAATTTCTTCAGCGGGAACGGCCAAGTCAGAGGCCAAAATTTCTTCCGTTGGTGCAATAACAGCCTGTGAGACTGATAGTTCTTCAGTAGAAGGTGCAGAAGGCTGATCCAGAAGAATGTGCATTGCTGCTTGATGAGTAGCAGAAAAAATCTCTAAATTTGGCAATAAAGAAGAGGCATCTGGTTCTGCTATGTGTTGAACTGGGGTCGGAGAAGCAGAATGTGACAATGAAGTAGCCGGTGCGACTTCCAGAGGAGTAGAAATTGTAGGAACAATTGACTCAATGACCTCTTCGACCAAAGCCAGTTCATGTACAGATAGCAACGATGAGGACTGAATGGGCCTTGTCGGAGATGCAGGAGTACTGAGAGCAGAAGCCTTTGGGGAGGCTGTGGTCCTTTCCTCAACTGTCTGATTCTGATGAAAGTCTGGAACAAGGCCAATGTGATAAACAGTAGGCTCGCCAAAGCCTTGTTCTTGAGCAAGAAGTTGCTCACGCATCTGTTTGAACTTGTCAGATAGAATCACAATAACATTTTGATACTGAACAGCAGTAGGAACACTAGGATCAAAATTCGATTCAAGAACTTTCAGGACTGATTCTAGCTTCTGACATTTCAGCTGCTCGAGGATGAAACTCCTTCTGCGCAAGGCCTCGATAACATTTTCCGTTTTTGCAAGCTGAAAAATTTTCTTCTCTGCAATCATCATTATGGCATAGTTCCCTTTAGTCTTAAAGTAAGCAAAAGAATGGAAAAGACGAACTGAGTGCCACTCATCAAAAAAAATCATATCATCATTTGCAGAGGTTTCAATTTCTGCTAGATGAAGATCAACGCCGGTGGTAACAGTTGTTTTGTGTCCAAAAATTGGTGGTTCTTCAACCATTTTCCCTTTGCCTTTATCAGATAAAGAAATAGGCACGATAGGTCGGAAAGCAGAGGAACCACTATTTGATTCTCGAATCACTATTCCAGATGATGCCTTGAAAACAGAGGCAGTAGACGGTGCTGGAATAGATGCAGTAGCTTGTGCAGTCGCAGAAGTAATGGGTCGAACAGAAGGAACCACTTCTGGAAATACCTGTCTGATAGGTATTTTCTCAATCTCAGACAGTGCTGCTGTCTTCTTGATTTTAAGAATAGTGCGAGGTTTCTTCTTGGCTGGGGTTGGCACTGGTGGTTGAACAGCAGCAGCAGACTCTTCTGATGCTGTTTTGTCCGAGTCAGTCGAAATGATCACTCTTTTCCTCTTAATTGTCTTTTGAGGTTTTGGAACCTCAGAAGCAGTTTCTCCAATTTCCATTTTCAAGGCAACAAACTCCGCCACGGTTGGCTTAGGCCTTAAAGCAAGTACGTTCGCAGCATCAATCATGGTTACTGAAACAACATCCTGATCACTGGTTGAGGCGAAACCAGCATCCTTGAGCATTGCGCTGATTTGAACAGCGAATCCAGAACTTTTCCTGACAACCATATACTTCATAATTCTAAAGAGAAAATGACTCCAGTCCACTTTGGTTCCCTTAGTAATGGCAATCATCACTTGAACCTTCTCTTTCGTCAACTTGTCGAAGGTGCCAGCTTTGATCAAAATAGCTTTTGCCACAATATCGGCCAGAATTTGATATTCCATTTTAAGTAATTTCTTGTGACAAGAGGGAGACACTTCTTCTCCAGAGGCTGAGAACGAGCTAAGCGCAACAGACATATCTGTTTTGGAAATATCAGATAGTTCAGAAATACCTGAGAGTGGAAGAAGAAAGGTCGCTCCTAGAAGTGCGGCATCAATAGAGATAGATGCGTCTCCTTGAGAGTGAACAATCTTTCCTTCATGTACTGACGCTTTAGCGTAAAAATCCAGGAGAGCATTTTTGTAAATTATGGCGGGTGCTTCCAGGAATTTTCTGAGTCCCGATTTCTCAATGTCTTGAAACATTTTAACGAGATTCTCATCCTTGATGTTGAGAACAGAGGCAAAATTGACTTGATAAGCGTTAAGAGTGTACGCTCCAGCAATTTCTGTATAAGGATAGAAGCAGATATAATTTGCAGTAGTTAGTGATGATAGAGAGAAATCAGTAGCTAAATAATCGATAGTTATGAAACAGTAAAGGTGAAAAGGTGAAGTTAAGAAAAATATACAGGCCTGAAATAAACATAAAGACACGTGTCAGTATGTTTTTGGTTGAGTGTTTGAAAAGTTTTGCAGAAACTGTCAGATATACGAATGATTTTGAAAATTTTGAAAAAGGCGGGCTGTCCAGATGGTTACTAAAGAAATCAGAAGAGGATTTGTCGTTTTATGATAACGTCTGCTGGAAGTTTCATGGTGCTGAAATATTTGAACACTTTGACAAAAACCAGCAGACTTGTAGTTTTATCGAAAAGACAAACATTCTATCTGCTTTCTGAAAAGGTGTCAAACTTTTAGTCTGACTAAAATATTGTTCCCCCTCGGTAAATGCAACTAATAAGTGTTCATAATTGCGACAAGTGACTCTTGGCCATCTTTCAATCTGAACCGTCGAAATGAACAGTCGCAAGGGTCTTTGTTTCTTCTATAAATACCTGCACAACTGGAACGAGATAAAACACACACAATCTAAAATGAAAACTCAATATAAAAGAAAGTTAGAGTTGGATCCAAGAGTCGAAGCAAAAATGTTCAGAGAGAAGTTTGAGTATATCATTATTTACGTAATGATCCTTGAAACACACTCCTGGAAATGTAGTTTCCACAGTCAAGCAAATCTGTTGCTTCGATTGAGTTTGAAATGTAGCATCGATTCTTTCCAGAAGCATGCTAATGCGATAAGTGGATTGATGATGCTGAAAACATCTATGATGCCTTGTAAGGCATCTAAAAATACATTAGTGCTGACAAGACCCAAGCTTGCTAGATTCTTTCTAGGCCGTGAGCTTGCTGGAGTCTCTTGTTCCTATTGAAGTACTTTGCAAGCAAATTGCAGAGAGCTCCTATTACTGAAGACCAAAGCTAAATGTAACGCTACTGGTTAAATAGCATTTGTAGATCTACTGTTTTTACTTTTGCATCGTGTAATGTACAGAAATGGTTTCTAATAAAGTTCCAGTTTACGTATCTGACTTTTCCTTCTGTTTTTCTACAAATAACTTACTGTAAGTTCAATACGATAAATAAATGAGTAAGAATAAAGTATAACCAAGATAACAGAAAATAATCAAGTTAAATCTATCAAACCAAGAGAATTACGAAAGTAAGAAAACTTATTTTCTGGTAAGGGTTTTGTGAAGATATCTGCTGTTTGTTGATCAGTAGAAATGTATTCCAGACGAATGTTCTTCTTCTGTACATGATCTCTAATAAAGTGATGTCTGATGTCAATGTGCTTCGTTCTGGAATGAAGTACTGGATTTTGTGTGATTGCAATTGCACTAGTATTATCACAGAATATAGGTGATTCGGAGGCTTGAATCCCATAGTCTCTTAATTGTTCCTGAATCCACAATATCTGAGAGCAGCAGCTTCCAGCAGCCAGATATTCTGCTTCTGCAGTAGATGTGGCTATGGAAGTCTGCTTCTTGCTAAACCAGGATATCAGCCTATCACCAAGAAATTGAAAAAAACCACTCGTGCTTTTTCGGTCTAGTTTGCAACATGCATAATCAGCATCTGAATATCCAATAAGATTTAGCGATGAATCATTGGGATACCATAAGCCGACATTTTGAGTTCCTTTCATGTACTTCAAAATACGTTTCGCAGCAATATAATGAGATTGTTTGGGGTTAGATTGAAATCTAGCACAAATACAAACAGCAAACATGATATCTGGTCTACTGGCAGTTAGATATAATAATGAATCAATAAGACCGCGATACTGAGTTACCTCTACTGGAATACCACTTTCATCTTTATCAAGTTTAATAAATGAGCTCATTGGAGTAGAAGCAGCAGAGCATGCTTCCATTCCGAACTTTTTCAGAAGCTCCTTGGTGTACTTGACTTGATTTATAAAGATTCCAGTCTCTGATTGCTTAATCTGTAATCCTAGGAAGAATGTTAATTCTCCCATCATACTCATTTCGAATTTATCCTGCATCGATTTTCCAAACTTTGCACATAATTTGTGGTTAGTTGACCCAAAAATGATATCATCAACATAAATCTGTACTAAAAGAATATGCTTATTCTTGACTAAAGTAAACAGAGTTTTATCTACTGCTCCAATGGTAAAATCATGATCAATAAGAAACTGTGATAGAGTGTCATACCATGCTCTAGGTGCCTGTTTTAGACCATACAGTGCTTTGTGTAATTTAAATACATGATGAGGTGAGAAGTGATTGATAAAACCTGGAGGTTGTTCGACGTAGACTTCTTCTTGTAAGAGACCATTCAGAAAGGCACTTTTCACATCCATTTGATATACTTTGAAATTCTTGAAAGCAGCAAAGGCTAAGAATATTCTGATTGCTTCGAGCCTTGCTACTGGTGCATAGGTCTCATCAAAGTCTATTCCTTCTTCCTGTCTGAAACCTTGAGCAACCAATCTTGCTTTATTTCTCACCACTGTGCCTTCTTCATTGAGTTTGTTTCTAAATACCCACCGAGTTCCAATGACAGCTTGGTGAGATGGTCTAGGTACTAGATACCAAACTTCATTTCGTTTGAATTGATTCAGCTCTTCTTGCATGGCTTCAATCCAACTAGGATCCAGAAGAGCTTCTTCAATTTTCTTTGGTTCATCCTGAGATATAAAAGCAGCATGCATGTATTTATTAAGCATTTGCCATCTGGTTCTCAAAGGCGCTGCTGGATTACCAATAACTAATGATGGAGGATGAGATATTCTCCAGATAAAAGGATTTAAAAGGATATCTTCCTGATTTGATATGTTGAGATTGTTCTCGATGGAACCAGTAGTGGGTTCCTGAGTGTCTTCTGCTGGTATTGGTAGATCCACAGTCTGTACTTCTGGTTCCACTAATGGAATGTCTGGTTCTGGATTTTGAAGATCCTTGATGTTTGCTTCTACATCATCTTCACTGTCAATTTCCAAGTGAATCCTGTCTAGCCTGTTACTTAAATCAGATATGTTAGATATTTCAGGAGCACTGTTGTCTTCATCGAAGACAACATGAATCGATTCTTCAACATTAAGAGTTCTATTGTTGAAGATTCTGAAAGCTTTGCTTATAGCAGAGTAACCAAGAAATAGTCCAGCATCTGATTTTGAGTAAAAAGCAGTTAAATGATTTTTGTCATTATTTAGCACAAAGCATTTGCAACCAAACACATGAAAATAAGATACGTTAGGCTTCTTCCCTTTCCATATTTCATAAAGGGTATGATTGTGCCTTTTGTTGACCATAGATCTGTTTTGCGTGTAACAAGCAGTATTGATAGCTTCAGCCCAGAAGCGCTGAGAGATGTCTGCATCTGCTAGCATTGTTCTTGCAGCTTCTTTTAGAGTTCTATTTCTCCTCTCAGCTACTCCGTTTTTTTTGAGGTGTTCTGGCAGCTGAATATTCATGATGAATCCCCTGTTCATTCAAATATAACTCAAGATACTTGTTAGTGAACTCAGTACCCCGATCACTTCTGATTTTAATGATGCTAGAAGATTTTTCATTTTGAATTCTTTTCAGAAGCTTGATCAAGAGGCTACTGGTTTGATCTTTTCCTGCGAGAAATATTACCCAAGTGAATCTAGAAAAATCATCAATAACAACAAGAGTATATTTCATTCCCCCTAAGCTCATGATGGGGATTGGACCAAAAAGATCCATGTGCAGTAGTTCCAGACATCTTGAAGTTGATTTGCTATCTTTGTTCTTGAAACTGGATTTTATCTGTTTCCCAAGCTGACAAGCAGAACAAATATGATTTTTAACAAAGTTAATATCAGGTAATCCATCAACTATATTCTGCTTCTTGAGATAATTGATTGACTTGAAATTCAGATGATTCAATTTCTTGTGCCATAGCCAGTGTTTATTGCTAAGAGAAGCAACTAAGCATGTAGGAGTATTGACATGATTTGAGTTCCAAGAGACTTTGTAAGTATTGCCTTCTCTTTTTCCGGTTAACACAGTAGTTTCAGCAGAATCTCTAACTATACATGAATGCTTCTGAAAAGCTACAGAATAACCATTATCACATAGTTGACTAATGCTGATTAGATTGTAACAAAGATTGTCAACTAATAACACATCATTGATAGTTATGTTACCATGGATAATCTTACCCTTACCCATGGTTTTACCTTTTGAGTTGTCTCCAAAAGTTATCTTTGGTCCAGTACAACTCATTATCTCGGAAAGTTTTTCTGTCCAGTCATGTGTCTGGAGCATCCACTGTCCAGATACCATGTAGAGTTACTGACTTCTGCTTTCTTCTGTTGTTCCTGCATACACAAATTTTAGTATCTGGTACCCAAATCTATTTGGGTCCAAGCCTTATCAGTCCTTTGGGGACCCACATTTGTACAATTCTTGGTGACCTTGTACTTCGGGTATCCAAAGATGTGTGTGCAGTAGAAGGTCTGTTATTTCTAACAGTATGCATATTAAAATGTTGTTCCTCCCTTCTGTTTCTATTTTTCAGTCTCTTCTGAACAGGTTTAGAGTTGTAGTACTGATGGTTTTTAACTTTCATAGGATGTTGTCTTCCAGAGTTGAATTCTTTTCTGAATCTTGAACTCTGGTCAACTTTTTCCTTAGGTTTAACGTAACCCAGACCATAGTGCATTCTTCTGTTCATCTGATTTACATTCCTTTCAACTGAAGCAGTAGGTACCTCTGGTTCCTGTACCACACTGGATTTCACAAAGTGAATGTATTTCCCTTTGCACATATCCAGTGTTGGCTTAGTATTAGTTTCAGAAGTGCCTTCATTATTACAAAAACCGAGACCACTTCTATCTCCTGATTGTTTTTGTAATTCTTGCATCTTTTCCAATGAAACAGAAGACTTGTTCCAAGCATTTACCAGTAGCGACAGCGTCTGGTTTTCAGAAAGCACCTTCTGGTAATCTGCTTTGGCTCTTTCATTCTCAGTTATTAATTTACTCATCTTAACTTGTAAATCATTACAGCTGTCTACTTGCAAGCAAGTTAACTTACTGTTCTGACTCTTTAAGTTTTGATTTTCGATCTTAACTTCTTCAAATGATTGAGAAAGTCTGGAATACTCTTTTACCATGTCATGTAGTGCATCAATCAAATCATTTCGTGTAAATTCATTGGAGTCAAAATCAAATACCTCTTCAAATATCGAGGTTGAGTCATTGTCTGCCATGAGACATTTGATTTCTTCTGCATCACTATCACTGGAATGACTTTCTGAGTCAGATGACTCAGAACTAGAGTCCGCCCATTTGGATTTGCTTTCTTCGGCAATCATTGCTTTTCGATCTCTTCTGGTCTTTTTTTCATTTCTCTTGTGATCCTTTCTCTTTTTGTCATCCTTCTTTGGTTTAGGACAATCAGCAATGAAGTGACCTATCTTTCCACAATTAAAGCATCCCATATCACCAGATGGTGAATCTTTCTTGAAGTTGCGATTGGGACCCTGATAAGTTCGATGGTTCTTCTTCATGAACCTGGAGAATTTCTTTACAAATAAGGACATAGCATCACTGCTGATTTGTTCAGCAGTCTTCTCCAATGTATTGTCAATGATCACAGTAGGTAATGCCTGAGGTGCAACTGCAGCAGAAGTAGAAGAGGTAGTGGCAGAAGCAGTGAAAGCAGTAGCAGTAGCAACAAGAGCCTTGGTAGGTAGGCTTGAAGGCTCTTCTCCACTTCTTACTTCTAATTCGAACTCGTAAGCTTTCAGATCTGCAAATAAGTCGTGCAGTTCCAATTTGTTCAAATCATTGGACACTCTCATAGCCATTTTGTTTTAACATCCCATTCTCTTGGTAAGGCTCTCATCACCTTGAGGGCTATTTCTCTGTTGCTATGCTCTTTACCCAGAGCTGTTAGCTCATTGACCAGGCTACTGAATCTTTCATCAAACTCGTTTAGAGTTTCACCAGCTCTCATTTTTAGATTTTCGAACTTCTGCATTGCTACAGACAGTTTGTTTTCTTTCGTTTGCTCATTTCCTTCACATATCTGGATGAGCTTCTCCCAAATATCCTTTGCAGTAGAACACATTTTGATCTTGCTAAAAGTGTTCTTGTCGAGAGTTTTATACAGTATATCCTTCGCCACATTATCAAGGTTGGCCTTCTTCTTATCTTCACTGGTCCATTCACTTCTTGATTTTTCAACCATCTGTGGTGCACCTTCAGTAACAGCAACAGCTGCATTAGGCTTTAATATTTTCAGTGGACCATCTGTAATGACATACCACATGTCATCATCTTGTGCTGCAAGATGAGCTTGCATTCTGATCTTCCAGTCATCGAAATCTTCCTTAGAGAACATATGGATCTTGCTGAAGTGTTCCATTTGTTGTAGTTTTCACGAACAAGAATAACCTGCTCTGATACCAATTGTTGAGGATCGAAGTTGAGTTTAGAGGGGGTGAATAAACTCTACTCGTTTTTCTTTCTTTTCTGATGAGGTACTAAAATCCTGTTAGGGATAGTAGTTTATCTTGTGCGAATACTTTCACCTGATTACAATAAAACGTGCGGAAACAATCTGATGAAGTAGTTGAAAGATAATAAAACAGTAGGCAGCAGTTGTTTATGGAAGTTCGAAGATAAACTCTTCTACGTCTCCCCTTCTCCTGTTTCCAGAAGGTATAACTAAAAGACTTTGGATATTACAGTACAACTCTTGTACAAACCCACTTCAGAAGGACTTATACCTCGACCTACTGAAACTCTTAGTTTCTCAACTCACAAAAATGCTAAACACAAAGTTCTGAGAAGACTCTTTTCAGATTACAAACTCTTCTAGATAAAGTGTAAGTGATGTAAAGATTGTGAAGAGTGTAAGAATCAGTAGCACAAGATGATCTTCAAAAGATCAGATATTAGCTATGAAGCGTGTGCTACTTTTCTTTGTGTTGAACTTTTTGTACTCAAGGAATTTCGAGATTTGTCTGATGAGAGATAATAGCTTTTGTTCCTTGAAAGATGATATTATGCGAAGTATCGTGTCGTATAAGGATTTGATCCATGTATATATAATCGACTGAGTTCAACGTTCACAATCAGAGGATGTCTCCAGATAACCGATACAATCAGCTTTATTACCGAAAGAAGTTCCTGCAGAAAAGCTATAAAACAATCAGTCTTGTTTCATACTTAATTGGGTAAAATGCATTAAATGACTCCGTATAGTATTTAATGCTGCAATTAATACTAGTACTAGGAACCCTTTAACAGTAACAATAAAGGTAGCAACGTTAGGAAACGTCCTCTACTGGTTTTGTATTACTATCCTTTCTACTGGTTTAGTTTTATGAGACCAGTAGCTTCTGATAAGTTAGTCTACTGTTCTGGTCTGCTGGTTTTAGTTAATCATCGCCACAATAAAATTCATGTCTAACAAGATCCGAAGCTCATGTCTGAATTTAGATCGATAAGTCTTTGCAATGTCTCTTATAAGATTGTTTCTAGGGCTATAACCAATCGGTTCCGCCCTATTCTCTCAAAAATCATTGGATCGTCTCAAAGTGCTTTCATCCCGGGCCGCCTGATCACAGATAATGTTATTGTGGGTTTTGAAATCTTACACTGGTTGAGAAACAGGAAAGTGGGTCGTCGTGGTTATGCTGCTTTGAAGCTAGATATGAGCAAGGCATATGAGCGTGTGGAGTGAGATTTTCTGCAAGCACCGTTGATTCGCCTTGGGTTTGACTCTCGATGGATCGCCCTGCTAATGAGACGTGTCAGAACAGTATCTTATTCTTTCCGAGTTAATCAAGAGGTGGTTGGACCGTTAACACCAGGCAGAGGGCTACGTCCAGGAGATCCTCTATCACCATATCTATTCGTGTTGTGTGCTCAGGGCCTGTCGGCGTTAATCACATCATTTGAGAAAAGAGGGCCGATTAAAGGGGTGAAGATAGCAAATTACAGTCCATCATCTCTCACTTGTTTTTCGCCGATGACAGTTTGGTATTCTTTCGGGCTACAATGGAAGAAGGAGTTTTGGTAAAAGATTGTCTGAATACTTATGAGAGAGCCTCTGGGAAAACGATCAATTTCTCCAAATCAGCTCTATCTTTCCGCCCTAATACAAATCCGTTGGTCATTGACTCGATCAAAACGATACTTACTATACCGGTGGTTCAACTCCATGATCTGTATCTAGGGTTGCCTATGGTATCATTGAAAAGCAAGAGACTTCAGTTCAAAAATTTGGTGGAGAGGGTGGTGAAACGTATTCAAGGATGGAGCCATAATTGTTTCACTACAGGGGGCAAGGAGGTGCTCATTAAATCTGTCCTTTAGTCGATCCTGACTTATGTCATGTCTTGTTTTAAAATACCCTTATGTGAAGAGATAGAAAAAGCATGAGCCAATTTTTGGTGGGGGTTAGATAATGGATAAAGGAAGATGCACTGGCAATCTTGTGACTTCCTCTGTCAACCAAAATGCCGAGGGGGTCTTGGTTTCTGAAAAATGACAGAATTCAATCGGGAACTTCTAGCAAAAAAATTATGATCTGCTCAGAGATCCAGACTCCCTTATATTCCGAGTCCTTAAAGGAAGATACTTCAAGCATGGGGACATCATGGAAGGGGGGCTAGGGTAACAACCCATCATAAATTTGGAGATCGTTAACCTGGAGTAAAGACGTAGTTGCCGATGGATTTCTATGGCGTGTGGGCGATGGTAAAGACATTCAAATACTTGATGATAATTGGATTCCTAGTATGAAGAATGAACTGGGGCTACTCTGGTCCCGTGGGCACAAGACTTGACTGTCAGTTCTCTAATTCGAGAGAGAGCTAGTCTGATATCATATCCGACAATTTCAACCCGCATGTTGAAAGTGAAATCTTAAAATTTCCACTCTCAACAAGTGATTATAAGGATGCACGTTTATGGAGATATGAATTTAAAGGCAAATACTCGGTTCGTGATGGTTACAGGTTACAAAGGGGAATGTTCGATACTCCAGCTCATCAATCAGCTTTCCCAAACGAAGATTGGTGGGCTTTCATCTGAAGCCTTTCACTTCCACCTAAGATCCGTATTTTATGGTGGTAGGTCTCGCATGATTGTATTCCCACGAATCATAATCTCTGGCGACACCATGTCCCAATTACTGGTAGTTGCTCACTATGTGGTGCCTCTACTGACTCAACCTACCATTCCTTATTTTTCTGCTCAGTGACCAGACATCTGTGGAAAACATCTCAGTTCTCTTTTTTGCTTAAGGTAGCCAAAGCAAGTCACACAATAGAACTTTGCCTGTGGATGAAGGAAAAACTAATAAAGTTGGAGTTCAAAACATTTGTGATTCATACTTGGGCTATTTGGAAGGAAAGGCAGAGTTTTATTCATGGTAATAGAGAACAAATGATAGTAGAGAATGTTGATTGGTGCGGGGTGCTGTTACGTGACTTCCAATATGTGAACTCGCAACTCAATCATTATAATTTCGTGCACCGACAACCTAAAGTACATAGGTGGGCTCCCCCGGGTTTTGGATTGTTGAAACTGAACACTGATGCTTGTGTCAATAAAGAAGCAGATTGGTACTGTATTGGGGGGGGGGGGGGGGGGTTCTAAGAGATCATCAAGGCCGTCTCTTGTTGGATTTCGGGAATCGGATCTCTCACAGCCTATTTCGGTGGTCCATGGAGAACTTCTAGCAGTCCTTGAAGGGTTAAAACTACTTTATGAGAAGAATTTCAATAATGTTTTGGTAGAAACAGATTCCTTACTGGCAGTGCAAGCAGTCGCAGCCACACAAGATTATCTTGGCTATGTAGGTCTTTGTGCTACTGATATTGGAGAACGCTTCAGAAATCTTGCAATTTCGGAGTGTACTCATGTTTACAGAGCGGCTAATGTAGTAGCCCATCATTTAGCCCGTTTTTTTTCTCACTCCAGTCCATCGTTTGTCTGGATGAATGGCGAGTTTTCTTTGGTTAGTTCAACTTGTAATGGATAATTTATCTCAATAAAGTTACAAGTTTCTATCAAAAAAAAAAGAAAATATAGATCTATTTACTAAGGAATTTCTACAAGGCTACAATTACCTACATTGATAGTGAGAGTTGTCAAATGATGTGCTCTCTCTTTGTTTTTTTAAGGAACTTTTTCTTGATAAAGTTTTAAAATGGTCAATTCCTTGTCCAACTCACATCCAAGAGGGGGAATGCGAAGTTATTTGAATGTGATATATATGTTGGGAGTTCCTGTTGATGGTTGTTTCGGCCAAATTAATGAAGTGGTTGGAGAAAGATGGAAGCGTGTTTCTCAGTAATGAGAAAACTCTATAAATAGAGCTCCTGCATCTCATTTCATATAATTCTTTCATAAAGTTCTTTCTCTAATCTTATAGAATTTTAATGCTTGGTTTGATAATATTTGTGAGGTGTTTGTTCTCCTGTATTAAGAAAGTGTATGTTTTATCTCTAATAATTTTTTGGGGTTTTCTATGTAAATATTGTTATCCAGATTTATATTTTATTTTCATATTATTATCTCAAGTTGCAGCAAATATGACCAATTGGAGATACCATTATTATGGGGCAACTTGCATTTATCATCTTCACGAAACATCAAAATTCTCAAAAATAAAATTAAAGGTATTTTCAAATCTTGCATTTTTAAGAGTCAAGCGCATTTGTTCCATTTGTATATATATCAGGGCAAACAACTCTATTCGTATTCGTGTTTATCTGATGTTTTTATTCCAAGTTTTATGCTTAAATCGTCTTATTTGTGCTATCTTTAGGTTTGACTAAAATTGGGAGAAAGCTGGTAAATGGAAACGAAATGTAAATTATGTGAATTGTGTGACGCCAAGTGGATAATAGCAAGAGAAATTAGGCAAAATCATATGAAAGAGACCAAGAAAATTCTCGAGAATGAAGGTCCAGAGCCTGTGCAAATTCTGAAACATACCTAAGACCATCAATCCATCATCAATGTGTCTTTTGTACAAGAAAGTGTGAATTGCTGAAAATATATTGTCATAGATCCTATGCAACGTACCGAAAACCCCTAATGTACTTATACAACGTGTGCATAATGAATGACACAGACCGAGGCTTGTGGCTTGTACAGTTTCCTTATAATATATTCGCCCCCTCCGGTATGTGCTCCGAGGATTAAGCGGACGTCTATTTCCCAAGATACAACGGAGAAACCAGCAGAGTTACATCACAAAGCACTATGCTAGCGAACAAAAGCAGTACCTGAACTTTATCAGAAAACGGAGCAGAAGCAGAACAAGCAGAAGCAATATTGTAGCAGAAGAAGTACTGTATCAGAACAAGCAGAAGTACTGTATCAGAACAAGCAGAAGTAATGTAGCAGTAGGAGAAAGTGGATTTTTCGATCTGTCTTTTTCTGGCCTTGGCACATCTCCTATTTATACATATCTATACAAGCCATACGAAAAGCCAAAGGTTGTCATAAAGATGACCACAAAAAAAAATAACAAAAGATGGCATAGACTAGCTGGGCGATATTTGTCTTGATCGGTCCGACATTACATTTGCACACAAGTCAAGCCTTTTTTCACTGTAAATGGGGCCCAAGATTTGCACCCCCCTGCGCCGGCGTGCGTGAGAGAGAACTTCTTGACCACACTTTGTTACACCTCCATAAATTGTAACACAATATAAACTTATTTATACCATTTTATTATTTAAATGTGGGACAAACTCACCTTTCAAATTTTCATTCAATCACATGAAAAACCCATAAGCCTAAAAGTACATATCTTTAATCCAACAAAATTCACATACAATCGCTGATATTTTTCTTTTTCTTATTTATTTCTTCATTACTATGAATTCAAATATTAGATAAGAGTCTAGATTTGATTTTATGGATTATTTTTATTTTGATTGGGAACCACAATATGGTTGAACCATTGATTTTTGTTCGTGTATTGGATCATGTTATATTTTGATTTATTTTAACTTTGATTTATATTCGCTTAATTTACTTTTTTTAAAACGGGTCATTAACTGCATGAGATTAATCTTGAACCGAAAGGGAATAAATTAAATATAACTTCAAAATATTGATCAACTCATGGTTAAACCGACAAGAAATAATATTTGATTTCACTATTCGATTTTATGCAAATGCTATAGTTTCATAAATGCTTAATGAATTTTTATTTAATAAAACTAAATAAGAAATAATTGAACTGTTAAATTAAAATAGTATAATTATTATAGATATAGATTAATAGTTAAAATAGAGAATTTTATCTGACCGAATAATTCTTACTCACTTAAATCCAATACGCAGTGATAACTGATAGTTTGATACTCTTGTGTGTGCAGGTCATTTGTTTGACATTTGTATCTCCCTGAGTTTGATACTACTTTCGAGTAATTTTTCTGTATAGTTTACTTTAGCATAATCTATTTGATTTTACTCACTTTAAATATTTCCGATTTAGCCTGGATTAAGTTAAATAATTCATATATTGGTAATTAAATAATAATCCTCGTGAGAACTAATTAAACTTACTCTAATTTATTATAACTTGATCTAGTTCACGTGCTAGTTTTATCCCCAACTTGACTTGGTGAGTCGATGCGCAAAGGAATCAAGAAAATAATTGGAAATGGCCATAACAGATACATGCAAGTTATTCCATCCTCCTTATAGTATTAGTCCATGTGCAGGTTTTGCTTAGAAATTTTTTATTAAATTAAAATAATTGAACTCGACACCTTTGAAATAGCTGAATTTTGATATCCAACTCAAGCCCAAAATATTAGTGAAGGAACTACAGTAAGAAATGAAACAATCGAGCAACATGGTACAACAACGAAACAATGTCTAACTTGATCTCCTGAAGGAGAAATAGTGAACATCTATGCAACTTTCTGAATCCTCTTGTCTCTTATGGGTAAATCAATTGGTTTTTGAGCCTCGTGGGGATGCTGCGGACCAGTGTACACCTTCAGATGGTTAAATAATTGTCTGCCAAGCTGCATGGAACACAAGAAGAAACTGCCTAAATATATATATTGCATGACAACAAGTACTCACAAGCAATATAAGAGGCATGCAATTATATCATCTTTGATTATCGTACAGTTCTGTTATAATTATGGAGATGAACGCATACTGCTAAAACATGATCCATACAATGACCTTATTTAGACAATCACGGAAACTATTTGTTGAGGAACAACAAAAACTCCCATCGATGTGTTTTGCCTATGAGGAGCAATGTATCAAATTGTGGTTTTTTGGCTACTGTACAGTTTAAACTATTGAAATTGTACTGTTATCATCGGACATATAGCTTTTGCTGCTATCTCGCGCCCCGAGCCGTGGTAGAGCGATTGCACAATGGGCCTATAGCAACTATTTTGTATCCATTCTTGTTTTTACGAAAATGACTAACTAAGTTGTTATAGGATACATTGTAAGCTTTTATAATACTCCTCATAATCTGATGTAGGATAAGGTATCACATGCTATGTGTAATAATGTAAGGTGTAGGTACTGGGTACCAAGTTTCAGAAGAAAAGGAGACATCTAATACACTGTCGTTAGAAACATACCCTCTGTTTAGGAAGCATTCCACGGACAGCATGCTCAATTATTCTCTCAGGAATTCTCTTCTGAAGTTGATCAAAAGTTTCCACTGTCATCCCACCCGGTCTCCCTGAGTGCCTTCTGTAGAGTTTTTGTGTCCTCTTTTTTCCAGACACAGCAACCTTCTCTGCATTAATCTATTGATGCCACAAAGCAGTAGAAAGACTTAATAATCTCACACATATCACATATTGCTTTGATAGTACATTTTGTAAGAGAGAACCGACATGAGAATGATACAAGGAGTCAAGGTCGTATCTAGACTAAGTTGAATATTATTAAACAACGAGAACATTATGCTAAAATTGTACTCAGGGATCATTAAAACTAGTACCTAAGTATAGATCACAAAACATGGTACTACAAAGATTCCATAGAATTACTATTTTGTAGTTATTATGAAATCTCGTATAATACCACGAAACCTCACGCTGCCAAATGTCAACTTACCACTATAACAAATGCTCCCATATCCACACTAGGAGTATAAGTAGCCAGATTCTTTCCCCTAATATAAATGGCTATAGTTGAGGCCAATCTTCCCAGAATCTTGTCAGTGGCATCCACAATATACCAAGGCTTGTCTGTATTCACGTGATCTGCGGCTTTGGGATACCATGTTTTATTCCATTTATCCTACAATAAGAAAATAAAATATCAAATGAATCATCTTAACGTGATTTATTAACACATAAGAAGCATATAGGCACCAATATTTTTACCACCATATAGGCCTATTAGTGCACTGAAAAAATGTTGTAAACACAGAAACATAGATTAGTTAATAATTGTTAAGGCCACGGTGGTCCCAAATGAGTGAGTTTCTGAATATAAGTCGGAACATCTAGCTAGTTCATTTGAGAGAACTCATTAAATGATGAAATGGATGAAAATCAAATAGCAACGCACATAATACACATTTCAGAAATTTAGAGGTAACAAATCTTCCAGTCAATGAGACATATATCCATGTGAATTGTAGACAATCTGAAGTAGAGTTTGGACCTGACACTATGAGGCCTTGTTGTAAAAGGCATTTACCACAAATCTGTATTTGTGGTGTATCAAAAAGAGAAATTATTTCTTTGCACCTAGTGAAAACAAACATATCATAGAGAGAGAGAGAGAGAGAGAGAGAGACCTACGCCCTCAATGTTCGTTCCAGAGATGCATTGCTTTTCATCATAAAAAACAGTTTGAGGAGCCACCAAGTTAGAAAATAACAAAAAACTAGTTTTACTTCAAAGAGAAAGCTAGCTCTTTCTCCCCACAATCATGTTTCACACAGGTGATAGGTCAAGTTTTACGTTTACCACCTTCTTACAAATACTTCAAGACTACAATAAATCCTTCCTTTCATTGTTAGTTTAACTCTTCTTACTATGGTTAGCTTATTTCTATCAATCCAAAGTCTTCAGGAAAATGTATCTACCAAAACAGTTAATATTGAAAAAACACCGAGTGATCCCACATCTTTCTCTTCCCTCAACGCAGAACGGGTGGCCTAATTATAGGCAGTACAACACATAATGGTGAAACCCGGACTCTGATACCATGTTAAGATTGGAACTTGGACCTAACTCAACCCCGAAAGCTAGCTCAAGGGAGAGGAGGATTGTCCAAGTCAATATATGCCACTCAAAGATTAATTATCTACCGATGTGGGACATTTATCAATAAGTACCCCAATCAACCATTCACTTAAGTTCACAAATTTAGCATTTCAGCGACGGACTAAGCTCAGGATTATCATTTGATACAAAATCTCCACAATGTCGCAATTTATGTCTTGACAAATTCTAAACAAAAAATATATTGAAGAGTGCACAAACACAGTATAAAACCTAACCTCAAGCAGATAAGTAATAATACCCGGCCGCAGGCCCAAACGTTTAGAAAGTTTAGAGTTCGAAATCCAGTATTATTTCATTTTGGAAAAAAAAATACAAGCAGAGGCCAAAGATTACAGTCAAGCATTAAAACGAGAAAAAAACGTGGGCGAAATTCTTACAGGACCAGTGAGATCATCAAACATCCACTGCTGCTCGACTGGTACAAGCCCCGTATTTTCTTGGCAAAAGATTTTGAACGGCCGGTTGGCTGAGGCCGATTGCTTGGCTGAGACAGCGAGTGGACATCCAAGAAATGGGGTTTTATCGAGAGATGAGGATAAGTGGTTTCGAGAATGTTTTGAGAGCACAATCGATGAAATGGCGCAGTTTACCGTCATTGCCATGGGTGGGATTTCTCTGTTTTCTCGATTTAGTTTTGTGTATGGGAAGGAAGAGAGGAGCAGTGAAGTGGATAAGAACTAAGACCACATTCTTAGGCTTTTGCGACCATAATATTTCGACAATATTAGATAATTTGTGTTTGTAATTATTAATTCCGAATTAAAATTTTAATATTATTAAAAGTAAAAATTTACGGTAAAAAATAAAAATCTCAAACTGTCAAAATTTATTAAACACACTTTATAAAATTTTATCTGTATTCAATTGTTATTTTCTTCTCACATTGAGAGACCTATTTATAAAATTTCTTTGGAAATAATCCAAAAATAAATATATCATTACATAAATCATCACACACTAATTTTAAATATTTACAACTCTTATTTTCATCATTCAACTTTTATATTTTCAATATTCAAATATTCCAACTCATATTTTTCAACACCTCCCTTGTGATGATGATCATTGTAATGCCCGGAACACTGATTGACATTTTTGAATTAATAGATATGTTATGAATATTGTATATAGAGATCAAATGTGGGAAATGAAGAAGTTTGGCATGAAACTTAGAATTTTGAAGGAATGGCCGAAGCCATACCGCACCTGCACTGCATTTCCTACCGCCCCCACGGTGCTAGAAGGACCGCCCCCGCGGTGCATGACCAGTAGGGTGGCAAGTTTTGCAAAATCAAGACCGCACCCGCGGTGCGAGAATGACCGCACCCGCGGTGGTGTGACCGCACCCGCGGTCGCTATTTTGTGAAAAATGAAAGTGGTGCCGAAGCATGAGCGCACCCGCGCTGAAGATGCCACCGCACCCGCGGTCATGCGTGCCACTTGAAAAATAAAGACACTTGTTCCTTGCCATGCAATATAAGTGTATGTGGCTTCATTTCCTTCCATTTCAGTAGCAAGCACCGAGGAAACTCCAGAGAGAAAGCTTCAATTCTCATGCTCTTAAATTATGGTTTTGCAAGATTCCATCAATCGATTTTAAATCCGAGCTTAGATTATTGATCTTTGCATCAAGAGCTTTAAAGTGATGTAAGTTTCCTTCAATTCCTGCATGATTTGAGAAATGGATACATTATGCGATTATTATAAACTTCTAGCATGTTTGAGTTGAATTATACAGATTGTGATCCTTGTAAATTGAGGTTGTTGAGGATTATGATTTATTGTTGTTGAGTATTATTGTTTGAATTGACCGGTATCGAGAAATAACGCCGATAGGTCGTCGAATCGTATCAAGATTGATTATTGATTCGTATACATGTTGACTATGAATTGGGGGTTGATTATTATTATGTGTTCTGGATATACTAAACAGTATATATTTGAAGTCAGATTGAAGAACGGACTGTTTATACAATTATTATGAATTTCTGAAGCGATATGACAGAAATTGTACAGAATTGATATTATAGAGACTGTATTGTGATACCGTTGAAACATCAGTTGATTTAGATTGATCAGATTCAGTAATGATTTAGATTTCATCGTGACATCGTTGATATGAATCAGATTGTATCTTGTTCAGACATTGATCAGATTTTGTACTGATTTGAGTATTGATCAAGAACTAATTGTGATTGGAGTTATTAACTGATACAGTGTATTCGATATTGTCATTTCAGATTTGATATGGACAGATTAGACTTCGAGATTTCCTCTTCGTCAGACCAGGACGAAAAAGGTATAATTCATGTTTTGTTTGGAGAGATACAACTCAAATGAGATCTAATTTGAGTTTCCCAACCAAAATCACATACTAGATTTATTGCTTATCTTGTAATATGATTGTGATTTGTTTATAGACTTGTATTCAAATCTTTTGAGATGATTATGCTTTGTTTATACATTAATATTCATTGCATTTAAGATAGGAGAGTCTTGACAGAAACAGTCAAACTTCTAGACGTTCGGTGATATCGCAGCTTAGGGGAAGATCACCTCTCCTATTGTAGATGTCGATACAGATGAGACCGAAGTCTAGGAATAAGACGTACAGTCACCCCGATTGGGAGGGTAGGTGACAGCCATTGACGTCTTATTCACACCGGGATCCCTAGAGTTAGAATCGAGTCGAGTCAAGACATGATCTGATTTGACTAGCATGTTTAGATAGATTGGTTCCTAGATCAGGGAATCCATTGTTATTACTTGCATGCTTATTTTATTGTGAGTTCAGAGAATTTGGGAACCATCGTCATCGCATGCTTATCTGATTTAGTTTCACAGACCATGGAACCTATTGTTATTGATTTTATGCATGATAGTATGCTTTATGATTTATATGGCGTTCATGCATGTTTATCATGTTTTATACTGGGATATTTATATCTCACCGGAGTATCCGGCTGTTGTCTTGTTTTGTATGTGTGCATGACAACAGGTGGGACAAGATCGGGGTCAAGAAGATGATGAGAGAAGACGAGTTTAGCGTGGTGATTCCGGACTTATTGTAGACTTGGTTTAATACTTGAAATTTAGTAGTTAAACCTTAAATTAGTTTGAGTGAGTAATGTACATTATTGTACTTTTATACTGACATGTATATTAGATTGATGTCATTACCTTCCGCACTTGTACTTTAAAAAGAAAAGTTTTTAGACCCTGTTTTATCTCAATTCATAATTAAATCACAAAGATTATTAAGAAAATGATTAGCGTCCGGGTCCCCACAATCATGATACAATAATTGTCTTCATTACGTGTTTTGTACTGCCTCGTTAAAAACATTACTAGGAAAAACTCATTGGGACAAAAACCATAGTAAGGGAAAAAGAATGCAGTCACGTAAACTCCCCCTCATGTTAACACAAACGATTCTTCACAAATTTCGTAGATTGCGCATCTCAATGTTATGTATATGCTTTCTGAATATTGTCGTAGGAAGTGCCTTTGTGAAGAGATCTGGTGAGTTTTTACTTGATTGAATGTAACGAATATCAATATCTTTATTCTTCTCAAGCTCTTGTGTGAATGCGAAGAACTTAGGGAGAATATGTTTAGTTCTGTCGCTTTTTAATTATCTTTCTTTCATTTGAGCAATACATAGAGCATTATCTTCATATAGTGTCACGGGCTTCTTGTCGAATGATAATCCGCATGACGTTTGAATATGTTCGGTCATTGATTTTATCCACACACATTCACGGCTTACTTCATGTAGTGCAATGATCTCGGCGTGATTTTTGATGAAGTTGTTACAAGTGTTTGTTTCTGTGAACGTCAAGAAATTACAGTGCCTCCACGAGTAAATACATATCCAGTTTTGGAACGTGCCTTGTGTGGATCAGATAAATACACAACATCAGCATAACCAGTTAAAATTTGATTGATATCTTTTGAGTACAAAAGTCCCAAGTTTGTCGATCCTCGTAGATAACTGAATATATGTTTAATTCCATTCTAGTGTCTTTTTGTTGGATATGAGCTAAATCTTGCCAATAAATTTACAGCAAAAGATATATCAGGTCTTGTACAATTTGAAAGATACATAAATGCACCGATAGCACTTAGATATGGTACTTCTGGACCAAGAATAACTTCATCATCTTCAAATGGACGGAATGGATCATTTTCTATGTTAAATGATCTAACAATCATTGGAATACTTAAAAGATTGGATTTATCCATATTAAAACGTTTAATGATTTTTCTGTATAATTTGATTGGTGAACAAATATTCTACATTCTCTATATTTAATTTGCAAACCCAGACAATACCTTTTTTTCAAGGTCTTTCTTTTCAAATTCTTCCTTCAAGTACGAAACAACTTCTTGAATTTCCTTATTCATTCTAATGATGTTTAAATCATCAACATATACAACAATAATTATGCAACCGGATGTTGCTTTCTTAATGAAAACACAAGGGCATATTGAATTTTTTATATATCCTTTTTTCATTAAGTGTTCACTTAGCTGATTATACCACATTCGGCCAGATTGCTTTAACCCATATAATGATCTTTGCAATTTCACAGAATAACATTCTCTGGGTTTTGAACTTTGTGCTTCAGTTATCTTAAATCTTTCAGAGATTTTTATATATATTGCTATCAAGTGATCCATATAAGTAAGATGTTACAACATCCATAAGACACATTCCTAAATTTTCAGATACCGTCAAACTAATCAAATACCGAAACGTAATTGCATCCATAATAGGAGAATACATTTCTTCATAATCAATTCCAGACATTTGAGAAAAATCTTGTGCAACAAGTCGAGCTTTGTATCTTACTATTTCATTTTTCTCATTTCGCTTCGAATAAAGACCCATTTGTACCCAACAGGTTTTACACCTTCAGGTGTAAGGACTATAAGCCAAAAAAACGTTTTGTTTATTAAGCGAATCCAATTCAACCTGGATGACATCTTTCTATTTTATCTAGTCTTGTCGATTTTTACATTCACCAAATGATTTTGGTTCATGACCTTCATTGTCATTTATGACGTCAAATGCCACATTGTAAGAAAATATCTCGTCAATTTCTTTTATATTTTTTCGGTTCCATATTTTTCCAGTATTAATATAACTGATGGAGATTTCACGATTCTCGTTAGTTTGTGGTTCTGACAAAACATTTTCATCATCACGCATTTTTGCTGGAATATCATTCTCTATTTTGCGATCATCGTGTTTCTCTATGCTTTTTCTTTTTCGAGAATATTTATCCTTTGAACCGATTGGCATTCCACGCTTCAGGCGTTTAATGACATCATGAGTGTCTTCAATTTTTTTCTTTGGAATTTCAATTCGAGCAGGGGCATTTACAGATATATATGATTTAGTTACCCCTTTTATGTTTGCAAATGCATCTGGTATTTGATTATTTATTCTATGCAAGTGCACAATTTGTTGTACATCTTTTTTACATTGTTTAGTTCTTGGATCGAGATGTAACAATGATGATGTATACCATGTAATTTTTTTTCGATATTTTTCTTTTCTCCCCCTAACATTGGGAAAATTTCCTCATTAAAATGACAATCAGCAAAACGTGCTGTAAACACGTCGTCTGTCCGAGGCTCAAGATATCGAATGATTGATGCGCTGTCATAACCAACATAAATTCCGATTTCTCTTTGAGTTCCAATTTTTGTTCGTTGATGCGGTGCAATATGCACATATACCATACATCCAAAATTCTTAGATAAGAAATATCTAGTTCTTTACCAAATGCAAGCTGCAATGAGGAGTATTTACGATATGCACTTGGTCTGATGCGAATTAATGCACCAGCATGTAAAATTACATGAACCCATATAGAAACAGAGAATTTTGTTTTGATAATAATTAGTCTAGCAATCAGTTGTAGACATTTAATCAATGATTCAGCTAATCTATTTTGTGAATGTACATGAGCCATTGGATGCTCAACAGTGATTCCCATTGACATACAATAATCATTGAAAGTCTAGGAAGTAAATTCACCAGCATTATCAAGTCTAATTTTCTTGATTGTATGATTGGAAAATTGATTCCGCAATTTTATTATTTGAGCAAGTAATCTTGCGAATGCCACATTGCGGGTTGATAATAAAAAAATATGTGACCATTTGTTGGAGGCACCGATCAATACCATAAAATATCTAAATGGTCCACATGGTGAAAGAATTGGCCCACAAATATCACCCAGAATACGTTCAAGAAACATGGGTGATTCATTCTTGATTTTAGCTGGTGATGGTCTTATAATAAGTTTTCCAATAGAACATGCTTTGCATTGAAACTTATTATTTTGAAAGATCTTCTGATCTTTCAGCGGATGACAATGTGTATTTTCTATAGTTCTTCGCATCATTGTTGAACCAAAATTTCCTAATCGATCATGTCAAATGATCAATATTGAAGAATTATCAACTATAATGTTTGAGTTGGACTTATATATGTATAATGCAATCCAGTAGAGAGCATTTGTAGTTTTTCAACTACATATTTATTTCCTGATTTGTATGTGGTAAGATACATATATTTCTCATTTCCTTCATTTATTGTCTGAGTATCATGCCCATGAGAATATATGTCATTAAAACTCAACAAGTTTCTTTTCAATTGTGGTGAATACAAAGCATCATTTATCAAAATTTTTATACCATTAGGTAAAAAAAATGTGCTTTACCACAACCTTTTATCACGTCTACAGGACCTGATATGGTATTCACTATTGTTTTTGTTGGTTTTAGTTCCAAGAAATATCTTTTATCTCGAAGAAATATTGTGCGTTGTACCACTATCAGGTATGCAAACTTCAATGAGACTAGTTCCTTGTTTAGCATTGTTCATAACATTTTCCATATTTGAACTTCATAAAAAAATATGCAATGAAAAAGTTACTGATAATACATATGTAATTTATTGAAAAATATAACACATATCATAATTGTATAATATAACATTGGCATATGAGTACATGAAAAATAAATTATTTTACATTTACATTCTACCAATATATTTTTCGTTTTTAGAGAAATCGTTGAGAAAATATGTCGCATCAAAATTTTTCATTTCTATTCCACCAGCATATTGATCATTTCCAGAGAAATCATTCAGAAAATCTGCAGTATCAAAATGAGTTGAATCACACAAACGTCACTGTGTTCAGTGAAGTTGGTCTCTTTTCTTTCCCCTTTATCGATTCTTTATAAAGCTTATATAGGTGCTCGTGGGCTCGAAAAATACGAAACCAATGTCCTGGAGTGCCGCATCTAAAACATGAACTTTCAAATCGTTTTGAGTGATTTTCATTACCACTCATGTTCTCATGATGCCTTTTCAGTGGGTGGTTCGTGACGCCATTTTGAGATGAGTTATAAAAATACCTATCTAGATTTTTTTCAAAACCACGGCCACGATCACGACCACGACCACGACCAAAACCTTGTCTCTGAATTTGATTTTGGTTCACAGGTTTGAATTCATTTTTATTTACAGCATTAACTTTTGGAAATGTTGTTGATCTAGTGGGTCGGGACTGATGATTTCTCATTAGCAGCTCGTTGTTCTTTTCCGCGACAAGAAGACAGGCGATTAGTTCAGAATATCTCGCAAATCCACGCACTCTATATTGTTGCTGTAGAGTTATATTTGATGCGTGAAGTATGGAAAATGTTTTTTCAAGCATTTCTGATTCCGTAACTTCATGTACACAAAATTTTAATTGCGAGATTATTAGATACATCGCCGAATTGTAATCACTCACTTTCTTACAATCTTGGAATCTCCACATATTCAATTCATCACGGGCGGTAGGACGTATAACTTCCCTTATATGTTCAAATCTTTCTTTTAATCATTTTCACAGAGCCATGAGATCTTTTTCGAAAAGATATTCACATTTTAAATCTTTATCAAGATGTCGATCTTTTTCGAAAAGATATTCACATTTTAAATCTTTATCAAGATGTCGATGCAAAAATATTATGAAGAAATACCATTTTCTTTAATGGTTTTGCTTAGACCCAATGACTCAAGATACATTTCTACATCAAGTGTCCATGACATATATTTTTTCCCCGTAAATTCAAGAGCAACAAATTCGAACTTTGCCAAATTTGACATGGTGGTACTAGAAAAATAACAATGCATTTTATTAGTTAAGTTCTATTAATATGACAATAAAAAGTAACGGATAAATTACAAATACAAGAATTCTTAAAAATTAAGAAAAAATGCGATGCTGATATTTTCCGATAAATACAAGACTAGTGAGTATAATAACCAAAATAATTATACAAAATAACCTTGAAAGAGCCATCTTATTTTTCTTCGAAAATTTTGATGATGAAAATTTTTAGGTAGGAAGAATAAGTTTGGAGTGATTGAATGTGTTTGTGAAGTCATATTTATAGGGTAAAAACTAGTCGTTTACGACTGTTTATGACCGTTACAAATCTTTAAAAATAAATGTATGTATACGTAAATTTTGTGGTAAAATATGATGTATATAATATTAATCATATTTAAATAATTATGTATATCATATCACAATATAATAAGGTGTCAGGGACTTCTTTTATATAATATTGTGACATTATACAAATATATATAATTATTATATAACACAATAAAAAATATATAAACAGTGAAATAATCACATCACGTTATTATAATAAGGTATCATAAACTCCTTTTATATAATAACATGATATTATTCAAATATATATATACAATAAATAAATAGTAACACATTAAAATTATATAAGCAGTATAATAATATAATCACATCACGTTATTGTAATGAGGTGTCATAGACTCCTTTTATATAATTACATGATATTATATATTAAATATATACACAATAAAAATAAATAAACAGTAAAGTAAATCTTCTTAATTTTGAATATTGTTACCTTTTTCTTGTGTTTTGGAGCTTTGAAAAATATGGAGAACCGAAACTTCGAGTATCGTGCTCATAACGTGTTAAAAGTAAAAATTTACGGTAAAAAGTAAAAAATCTCAAACTCTCAAAATTTATCAAACTACACGCTTTATAAAATTTTCTCTCTAATCAATTGTAATTTCCTTCACACATTGAGAGACCTATTTATAGAACCTCTTTGAAAATAATCCAAAAATAAATACTTCATTACATACATCATCACAAACTAATTTTAAATATTTATAACTCTTATTTTCAACATTTAACTTTCATATTTTCAACATTCAAATATTCCAACTCATATTTTTCAACCAGTATATCGTTCAGCAGAATTTTATTTTACATATCTTGTTTAATGGCTTATAGATTTTAATTTTATTCATTATTTCCAATTTTGATATCTTCTTATTTGAGTTGGATGATCAAATTTGAATTTATTGAATCATGAATTCATAAATGGATTGAAGATGACTATTATAATTGATGCAAACATTATACTTTTTTAAGAAGAATATTACACTAATATTGATTGAAGATGATCTTAGTAATCGATCATGTATTAAGAGAGTATGTGTTCTATTTGGAGATATAAAATGAATAATTGTATACCATAAAATATTATAGTAAAAAAAATCTCATATTGTTCGGGGTTTTTACCCAAATAATTTTTAGGGGATTTCCACGTAAATCTTCGACGTCCAGTTTTATAGTTTATTTTCATATTATTATCTCAAGATGTCGCATTTGGAATCAACAAGTGGTAACAAAGCCTCGATTTAATTTTTTTAAAATTCTAAATATGCTAAGTGGTTGCATCCTAGACTGATCTTCCATATCAGAAAAGATTTTTTGAGATTTTTTTATTAAGACGAGATTATTTTGTTAGTCTATTAAAATATTGTAGACATAATGATGGGCACGTACTAAATAATAAAGTTCAATTGAAGCAATTTTATGTTGTAAAAAATAAATATATAAGCAGTTTTAAGAAAGAAGAATTTTTTGACGGCTATTGGAGATAGACCGAGCGGACGATGGAAAGTTGAATGAAATGAATGATAATATTGTTGTCAATTTACAATTTGGCGATAGCAAACGAAATACTTTCAAGTATCTTTGAGATAAATACGACAAGAATAATTTGGGATACTCTGTCAAAAATATACGAAGTTAAGTCACTATACAATAAACTTTTCATAAAGATAAGACCTTATACATTCTGATGGCAGAATCCTCATCAATTATCGATCATATCAATACTCTAAATACTCTATTTTTCCAATTCATCTCTACATGGAATAAAATAGAGAGAGAAAAATATGCAGAAATTATATTTCAAAGTCTACCATATTCCTACGATCAACTTATCATCAATTTAACCAACAACATCCTAACAGACTTTTGAAAGTTCTACAATTCTCAACTGCGGTTTTTGAATAAGAAAGATATCGGCAAGAATAAGGAAGAAAGGTCGGTAACTTCGAAGAAAACATAGGTTTTACTGATGATAAGAGAGAAATTTATGGACCGTGACTCCAGTGGGAGCCAAAGACGAGGTAGATCAAAATCAAGAAGTAAGAAGAAAAATATTTACTGCTTTAAATGTGACGGTAAATGACACTTCAAGAAAGAGCTTATGAGTACCGAGAGAGGTTCTCAAAGAAATGTGGCAAGTACTTCAGGTGATGGCCAAATATTATTCAGTGAATCAAAAACAGTTGTAGAAAACATATACAAATTTTGTAACACATGGATTATTGATCCAAGAGCAACGCAGCACATAACATCTTGGAGAAAATGGTTCAATCAGTATGAACCAGTCTTAGAAGGATCTGCATTCATGGTAAATGATCATGCTATGGAAATAGCTAGGTCTGTAGTGTCAAAATAAAAATGTAAGATGACACCATTCGCACCATAAAGAACGTACGACATATGAAGGGGCTGACGAATAATATTTTGTCCTTGGGGCAATTGGATGATATCGGGTGCAAAACCTGTTGCGAGAACGAGATCATGAAAATTGTGAAAGGCGCGTTTTTGGTTTTGAAGGTGGAAAATATGGCTACAAATCTGCATATACTTTTGGGAGAAACACATAAAGAGGCAGAAATGGTGGTTGCATGGATTGGTTTAGGAGAAGAATTAACAATGTTATAGTATAAAAAGCTTGGGCATATGTCAGAACAAGAGTCGAAAATTCTCTCGGATATGAAGCTGTTGTTTGTCTGAGCATTGTGTTACAAGTAAACAACATAGATTAAAGCTTCTACTTGCAAAAGCATATTGAAGCTGATTCATTAGGATGTTTGGCAAGAACCAGTTGTATCCCTAAGAGGAGCGAGATATTTTGTCTTGTTCATTGATGATTTCTCCAAGAGATGTAGTGTATACAATCAAGAAAAAATCTGATGTTTTCAAGATCTTCAAAGATTTCAAAAGGTGGGTTGAACTTGATTCTAAAAAGAAAATCAAGTGTTTGAGAACTGACAATGGAGGAGAATATACCATAACAAATTTTATGCACTTTGCCTATATTAGGACATCAAAAGATATATCACGACGGTTTACACACCTCAACAGAATGGAGTGGTGGAGTGGATGAACATGACCTTGTTGGACAGAACAATATTATTTTTTAGGACTACGGGTCTAGCCAAGACATTTTGGGCGGAAGCAGTCAAGACCGCTAATTATGTCATCAATCGTTCTCCTTCAGCGAAGATTGATTTGAAAACTTCGATGGAGATGTGGAATGAGAAGCCGATTTTTATTCTCATTTACATACATTTGAAAGTCATGTGTATGTTTTGTACAATGATCAAGAAAGATAGAAGTTGGATTCAAAATCCAAAAAAAGTGTATCTTCATGGGATACGCTGATGGAGTAAAGGAGTTTTTCTTGTGGGATCCTACTATCCACAAGCTTGTCATCAACATGGATATTATATTCGAGAAGATAGAGTAAAAGGAGACAAAGGCAATTGAATTCAGAAACTACAATAATTCAAGTGAAAAATAAGACAAACGAAGGTCAAATTTCTTGTGAAGCAATATCGAAGCACGAGAAACAAGAACATGTTGAGTCTGAGGTTTCCAATATGAGGCAGTCAACTCGAGACAGAATACCACCAGGTTGGCTTTCAGATTATGTCACTGAAATTAATATGGCATATTGTCTATTCATAGAGGATGGTGAGTCATCGAGTTTCCATGAGGCTACTGAAAGCTCGAATGTATCCCTGTGGATGACAATGCTGGAAAAATTGGAGACATTAGACAGAAATAAAACTTGGGATCTTGTTACATTACCACAAGGGAGGAAAGCCATTGGTAACAGATGGGTCTATAAGATCATGCGTGATGGTAATAACCAAGTGGAGCAGTATCATGCTAGATTGGTGGTAAAAGGGTATATTCTGAATAAATGCATCTACTTCAACCATATATTTTCTCCTATAGTTCTGCTTAGAACAGTCAGAGTAGTGTTGAAATTATGTGTGGTATTTGACCTACATCTAGAACAACTAAATATGAAAACTGCATTTCTTCATGAAGTTCCTGAAGAAGAAATCTATATGATCCAGCTAGAAGGTTTTGCGGAAAAAAGCAAACATAACTTGGTTTGCAGGTTGAAAATATCTTTGTACGATCTCAAACAGGCACCGAGGTATTGGTACAAGAGATTTGATCCATATATCATGAGTCTTAGATATAGCAGACTGAGTGCAGAACCTTGTGGATATTTTAAGAAGTTTGGTGATGATTATATCATTTTGTTATTATATATGAACGACATGTTAGTAGAAGCCCCCAACAAAGATCAAGTCCAAAAATTGAAGACATAGTTGACTAGGGAATTCGATATGAAGGATATAAGACCAACAGACAAGAATCTAGGGATGCAAGTTCACCGAGACAGAAGTAACAGAAAGATTTGACTTTCCCAAAATAATTAATTGAAGAAAGACTTGCAACGCTTCAACATGCAATACAGTAAGACAATTTCGACTTATGGAGATGTCTCGAATACAATATGCATCAGCAGTGAGAAGTTTGATGTTCGCCATTATCTGTACAAGACTGGACATTGCACGAGTACTGGGACCAGTCAGTCAGTATATGGCGAATCTTGGACGAGAGTATTGGAGTACTGTTAAGATGATCCTTAGATACATTAAGGGTGCCTCAAATGCTACATTATGTTATGGAGGATCAGATTTTATACTCAGGAGCTATGTCCATTCGGATTATGCATGCGATCCTAATAAGAGAAAATCCACTATTAGTTATGTAGAGGGAGCAGTAAGTTGAGTTTCAAAACCGTAAAAACTTGTGGCGTTATCTACAACAGAGGTAAAATATATGACAGTTACTCAAACTTGCAATAATGTAATATGAATTAAAAGGTTATAGGAGGAGATCCGACACAAATAAGATAAAGTTCTTTTGTTTTGTTATAGTCAGAGAGTGCCTCATACATAACAAAGAATCCAACCATTCATTACAAGACTAGGCACATTGGAGTTCAGTTTCACTTTGTTCGAGAAGTCGTAGAAAAAGAAAGTGTTGATATGCAGAAGATTTATACAAAGGATAACATAGCTGATGTTCTGACCAAACGAATGAACACTGATAAGTTTGAGAGGTGTAGATCCTCAAGTGGCCTAGGGAAACGTAAATAGCAAGAAATGACAAGATCGAAAGGATGTTTAGATGTGTTTGATTCTCATCAAATCTCTAAGTGAGAGAATGTAGGTGGTTGGTGGAACTCAATAAGGTAAGTGCATGTCGACAAGAATTTATTGAGGTAGGTGGTATCAACGCGATGAGGGCGAATGAAATGCGTCGAGCCCCATTCTCTAATATCTCATTCTCAGTTCTTTTATCTCATCTCATATCATTTGAGTGATTAATTCTATAATAATTGTGAGATGTTTGTTCTCTCATACTAAGAGTATATGTGTTCTCTTTAGAAACATTAGTTGTATACGATAAAATTTTATAGTGTATTTTTTTTTTCTTGTTTTTATTTTAATAATTTTTAGAAATTTTTCTCGTAAACCTCGATATTCAGTTTTATACTTTATTTTCATATTATTATAGCAAAATGTTGTATCTGGAACCAACAAAAAGCACCAATAACAAATTGCAAGAAATCAAACAAATCCTATGAAAGTGAATAAGCTTGCATACATCAGTTTAGACAGAGCAAAACAACAATCAAGTTCCAACAACTCATTTCAAGCTCAAGAAAAGGCAGGAAATCTCATCAATTACTAACACCTCCTGTAGCTCTTCGAAGCGCTGCTGTGTCTAAACTTCAAGACAGCTCGAGATAGGAGAAACGAGGTCAAAGGATAAATCAGAACTGCCTCTTTCGCTTTGAGCTAGTAACGTCTCCTTGATGTTGATGAGGATAGAAATTCTGCATCTGTGAGGTGCATATTTCGGGGACCGAGACTGCATAGTCCAATGGATTCTGGTCATTATTAGGCCAGTAAAGCCCAGGTGCTGTGTGCGGTGAAGCAATTTGTGGAACTGCCCAGAATGCATCCGGCACAAGATCCATACACTCGTCACCACTGAGAATTCCATCAGCAGCTCGGACAGCTGGGGAGCAATCGGAGTCTCCAAGTTTCCCACCATCCGCCTGATATATATATTTGGCATTAGCTCGAATGGCCAATGACTAGTAAAGCAGCAGATATCGGATTTAAAAGTCACGCTTGTCTTAAAAGCTTGAGACACAAAATGATTGATCGAAAAACATGAAGCCAAATCTCACCAAGCGGGACTGCAAAAATTAGATACGATCGCTTCAATATATTACTACACTTGTAATATTTAATAAAAAAAATGACGAAACAATAGAAATCTCGTTAGCAAAAAGAAGACAATTATAAATCAAACATAATTTGGAAGAAAAAGAGAGATTTTGAACATATGGGTTTTTTGGCATCGAATTTTAGCATAATTGAGTTTTCTAGATAACACAGAGGTAGCAACTGTCAAAATGAACAATATCATAAAAGCATGAATTAAATAGAGGAATCATTGCTCACGAAATTATAGTTCGAATTGATATCACCAAGTCCGAGAAAATCCTCATGCGGCCATTGTGAAACATCTCCAGTTGCAACACCTCCCGCAAAAGAAAGCTCTGGCGATGAAAAGTGATCCCCTAAACTAGCTTGGATAGGCACACTTTTATTGTGTGGACCATTTGATGGCACTAGAGCCATCTGCTTTGAAATAGAACGAGGTTCCGATTCAGATATTTTCTCACTAGAGCGAGTCTTCCATGGGCAAGATGGACTAGGTTCAGTTGCTTCGAGTCCTACTTTGACTCCAGTGAGTAAAAACCTCTGATGGGCCGACACCAAGGAATTTACCGTGTGTATTGTAACATCACATTTTCTGCAGAGTAAAGCTCTATCCTCCAGGCAAAAGAAATAGCCCTCTGTCTCCTTCAAATGTAGTGAAAGAAGCATAAAAAACTACTCATAGTGCATGAGATATATAACAGACGTGGGAAGACAGTGAAAATGCAAGTGCAGTCTAGAATTATTAAAAGCGCATTAAGGAGCACATGCATCCACTCAAAATAACACATTCAATACATAACAGTGGAATCTGAACCCTGAAACCATGTTAAATTTGAGACTTAAACCTCACTCAACCCCAAATCTAGATTAGGAGGACATGCTTGTCTAAAATGCAACTTTCGGAGGTTTTATCTAGCCGATGCGAGACATCTAACACAGAGTAATAGCATTTTAAAATTTCAATGTATCAAAAAGTTTCGGTAATGTAGGCATTAATACCAATTTCGCCAGCCATTCAACAAGACACTATTACAGTTTACAATACAAAATAATTGACTTCGAATTTCAATTAGAATACACAATCATTTCATTTGGTAATTCTTGGGCATTCAATGAGAACCAAGGCTCGTGCTTTGCGCCAAAGGAAAATGCGACATGGCTCATGAACTTTGGCGTGCTTATAGGTGCGCTGATCCTCTCTACATCTCGAGTCTAAGACATGCCTTGTTAGGCACATATAATGAGGGGAAGTGCTTTTTTTCCTAATAAAATAAGAAACATTAATGCGTTCAAAAAAATCAAGCAGAATAAAAGACCCACCACTTAAACCCTGGCCACCGACAAAAATATCACCTCCAAAACAACATAGTACATATTCACAAAAAATAATAATCACAGTCCCCAGATAACTATCACAACATACTGTTCATTTCCTTATCCAACCACTGCAATACCACTTAACAACACGCAGAAAACCAACAAAAACAAATCCACAAAAACTCTAGTTAAATTGTAAAACTAAAAGTTGAGGCAGATGAACAAACCTGACAGATATCACACTTGGGCATCTGGGAAAGGGAGCTAAAAAGGGGAACCCTCTGATGCTTACTAGCGAGCTTATTGGCAGCGTGCACTTTCTGGTCACAATTCAAGCACAGCGCCGCCTTGTCGGCGCAGCAGAGGACGTTCGCCTCCGCCGCCTCGCAACTGTCGCACTGAATCTTCATGCTTGCTTCGGAACTACAGAAATCACAAAGAACCCACCTCTCAAAATGGTAAAAAAAATTGAGGGTCCTAATAAATTTTTACGAAGGAAGAGAGAGTTCGGAAGAGGGGGAGCCGGGAGTTGTATTCGAAGGAGGAGATAACTGTGTATTCAGGAAGGTGTCGGAATTTGTTTCTGTCTGATGGATTCTTCTTTTTATATATCCTCAAAGGTGGGATAAAGCGGTTTGGCACGTACGAATTATGTCCATGTACGGGTGTTTTGTTGTATATATTTATATTTTTAAAATTAAAATTTTTATAGATACTTCTCTATTTTATATTTTATATTAGTAAATAAGATATATATATATATATATATATATATATATATATATATATATATATATATATATTGGTATTATCTGCTCCTTTTTTGTTCGTGAATTCACTATGGTTGTTAATATTTTTAAATCGATGATTGAATCGATTAAATTGTTGGAAGTGTTATTTTATTCACTTTGACTTATAAAAAAATATATTAGGAATCCAATATTAGCCACATAACACCTTGTCTTTTGGTTAGTGCTCATTAAACAACTATATCAATTACGAAAAGTTTTATTCGTTTTAAAAAAATTACTTAAGCCACGTTTCTCTTAGCTCAGTGAAATTTTTTTTCTTTTTGGAGAAAATATTCCACAACATTATCTGTGACACTAATAATTGATTATCATTTATATTAAAGGTAATTTATAGAAAAATGCATCTGTCAATCATTTACTTAAAATTCAGTATTCATAAGTTTTTTTTTTGTATTTTAATACCTGACATAAGATCAACTTAATTTTTACTACATGTTTCAAGCATTTTTACCTTTTTACCCTTTTTAACTAATAAACAATTATATAAATTCCTATTTTTGTTGGTCCTTTTATTTCCATTTTCCACTCATCATTCCCGAATACATTTGGATGACATGTACATTGAATTAAAATATTTTTGTATTTAAAAAAAAAAATTCACAATTAAGCATTGAACTTTTTGAAATACTTTATTTTACTTGGAAATACTAAATTTGAATTTTAAAATACTTGATTTAGTAAATGACATACTCGGAATTGGTTTTAAAATACTGGATATTCGAAAATGTAACGCAAGTTCACCAAGTGCTCGTATTTCCATCCAAGATCAATTTGGATGACATGTTCATTTCATTTAATTATTTTTTTTATTTTTAAAAACACAAATTTGCAACTAAGCATTGAATTTTTCAAGTACTTAGTTTTACTTGCAAAATACCTAATTTCAGTTTTAAAATACTTGATTTGGTAAATGAGATACTCTGAATAGGTATTAAAATACTAGATATTCGAATATGCAATTCAAGTTCACCAAGTGCTCGTATTTCCATCCAAGATCCATTTGGATGACATGTTCATTTAATTTAATTATTTTTTTATTCTTAAAAAAAATTCGCAATTAAGCATTGAACTTTTTCAAGTACTTAATTTTATTTGCGAAATATCTAATTTCAGTTTTAAAATACTTGATTTGGTGATTGAGATACTCATAAAAGTTAATAAAATACTAGATATTCTAGTAGGCAATGTAAGTTCACCAAATGCTCGCATTTCCATCCAAGATGCATCCAAGATGCATTTGGATGACATGTACATTTCATTTAAATATTTTTTTATTTTTAAAAGAAAAACAAATCCACAACTAAACATTGAACTTTTTGAAGTACTTATTTTTACTTACGAAATACCTAATTTCAATTTTAAAATACTTGATTTGGTAAATGAAATACTCAGAATGGATATTAAAATACTGAATATTCGAATATGCAACGTAAGTTCACAAAATGCTCGCATTTCCATTCAAGATGTATTTGGATGACATGTTCATTTCATTATTTTTTTATTGTAAAAAAAAAAAAACAAATTCGTAACTAAGGATTGAATTTTTTTCAAATACTTACTTTTACTTACGAAATACCTAATTTCAATTTTAAAATACTTGATTTGATAAATGAGATAGTCATAATGGGTATTAAAATACTGAATATTCGAATATGCAACGTAAGTTCACCAAGTGTTGGTTTTTCCTTGAAAGATGCATTTGGACGACATATCCTTCTCACGTGATATCTATTTTGTAAAAAACAAAAAACAAATTTGTAACTAAGCATTGAATTTTTTCAAATATTTACTTTTACTTGAGAAATATCTAATTTCAATTTTAAAATACTTGATTTGATAAATGAGATACTCATAATAGGTATTAAAATACTGGATTTTCAAATGTGCAACGTAAGTTTACCAAATGTTTGTCTTTTCTTGAAAGATGCATTTGGACGACATATCCTTCTCATGTGATATCTATTTTGTAAAAAATATATCAGATTCTCAACTAAGTACGAAATTTTTAAAGTACTTAGTTTACTTGATAAGTACTTAATTTCAGTTTCAAAATACTTGATTTCATAAATGAGATGCTCAGAATAGGTAATAAAATACTGGATATTTCTAATATGCATCATGATGCAATTTCAATGCAATTGAAATTTTAACAAATACATTGTTTGTGGGGAACCGGGCTCTAACTCAATTCTTTTGGGATTTATTGGATCTTTGCTCGAAAATGTGGGTCAAAATTTTGCTTTTAACATTAAATCAAATATATAATCAAAGCATAACATGCCTTTATAATAATTAAACAACATCAGATACGTACAAGTCTGTTTTGTACAAGCATACACTAATACTCCAATACCAACTACAAACATAAATTGTACAAGTCTAGTAGGACAACCCTAGAAATCTTCAGCGCCCGAGATCTCCACGCTATCATCAATCTCTCATCTAGCTCGAGACCCAGATCCTGCCCCACCTGTTGCCATGCACACATACAGACACGACAACAGCCGGATAACTCCGGTGAGAACAAATCCCAGTATAAAACATGGATGCATGCAATGTAACTAAATCAAGTATGGAAGCATAGCATATATCAATTATTATGAATTACAATCTAAACATATAAAGGAATACAAATCTGTATTCAACGTTTGGTTCTTGACTTGATTCATTTCTAGTCTAGGGATCCCGGTGTGAATAAGACGGTCTGTCACCTACCCAACCCCTCGGGGTGACGGTACATCTTATTCCTAGACTTCGGTCAACTCTCTATCGAGGGTCTACACATAGAGTAAATCTGCTCCTATGCGTCGATACACCGAAACGTCTAGTTTTGGCCGATCTGCCAATATCTCCTATCTCAAGACTCGAATATAAATCAATAAACAAGACATTACATAATCAATGTAATAACAATCTAGTATGTGATTTAGGGAAACTCGTATCAAATCTGAATCGAGTTGTGCAATCCCGTGACCACATGAATTATACCTTTCTTGTCGAATAGTCGGTGTCGTAATCGAAGTCTTGAACTCAAATGGCCAATACAAATCTGAAATGGAAATGTGTAGACACATAATATCAATCTCCAACTCAAAGCAACACATATTCCAATCCATAATAAATCTCGGTACCAATCGACGGCATAACAGCGTAATTCTCGGTACCGGTCAATACATAACTCAACATATATCGATCATTCATATTCCTTAACTCATACTCAAGATCACACACTTATCAATTCTGAAATTCTGCATAATTCTCAAATAATACATGCTGGAAAGTCGAGAACATCTATACGGTATCCGAAATTCAATCCGATTGCATTTCTACAATACTCAATATACCAAGAACACATATCTCTAACAAAATCATAACTTCTCCAACATATGAATTTCGAAACATGCTGGAAATGAATAATACTTACATCCTTAGCTAGCTCTTGTTGCAAGGATCACAAATCCGTACTCAAAATTAAAATCGGATCACTAACTCATTCAAAATCACAAGTTCTAGATTGAAAGAAATGGAAGTTCTCCCTTGCATGCTCTCGGTTCTCTCTCTCAGTCTGAATGAGAATGAAGACTCAGCAGCTTCATATATATATATATATACATGCCATGTGTCAACATTAAAATCAAAGGTGGCATTTCGCATGCAACACCGCGGGTGCGGTAAGTCCCTTAGCACGGGTGCGCTCATGCTTCGGCAGCAATTCCATTTTTTCCAAATTAATGACCGCGGGTGCAGTGCCATACAAGACCGCGGGTGCGGTATGGTTTCGACCAAACTTCACAATTCTGATTTAAATGACCGCGGGTGCGGTTCTTGTCTGAGGTGCGGGGGCGGTCTGCTCTAAATGAAATATTTCAAAATCTCATTTTATCAACCTAAAATCTTGGGCCTTACATTTCTCCCCCTCTTAGATAGAAGTTTGTCCTCGAACTCGTAAATAATTACTCATGCAAGTATGTACGAAACAGTATAATGAAAACTGAAAGAAAGACTTACATCATATGAATAGTTCGGGGTGTTTCTGTCTCATATCAGACTCTGTCTCCCAAGTTGCTTCTTCGATGCCATGACGACTCCACTGAACCTTCACAAGCGGAATGATCTTGGTTCTAAGCTGTTTCTCCTTCTGATCAAGAATCTGTAAACGTTGTTCAACATAGCTCAAAGTCTGATCTAATTCTGCTTCATCAGGCTGAATCACATGCGAATCATCTGGCATATATCTGCGCAACATCGATACATGAAAAACGTCATGTATACCAGATAATGAAGGAGGAAGAGCAAGTCTATAAGCTCGATCGCCAATCTTCTCAAGGATCTCATACGGACCGACGTATCTAGGAGACAACTTCCCACACTTGCCAAATCTGACAACGCCTCTGAAAGGTGAAATCTTCAAAAATACTCTGTCTCCCTGCTCAAATACCAACGGTTTGCGTCTGACATTGGCGTACTTCGCTTGCCTATCCTGCGCTGTCTTCATTCTTTTCTGAATGATCTTCACTTTCTCGGTCATCTCACGAATCATATCAGGCCCCAACTCTGGTACCTCAGAGATATCATCCCAGTACAACGGAGATCTGCACTTCTTTCCGTATAAAGCTTCGAACGGTGCCATCTCAATGCTAGTCTGATAGCTCTTGTTGTATGAAAACTCACACAACGGCAATGAATCTTGCCAACTAGTACCAAAATCTAGTACTACAGCTCTCAGCATGTCCTCTAAAGTCTGGATAGTTCGCTCTGACTGTCCGTCCGTCTGAGGATGATAAGCAGTGCTCAGGTGTAAAGTCGTACCTAAAGCCTGCTGCAGGCTGTGCCAAAAGTGAGAAGTAAATCGTGGATCACGATCTGATACAATTGACTTCGGCACACCATGTAATCTAACGACCTCTCTGACATACAACTCGGCCATCTGATCGTGTCGATAAGTCATTCTGTACGGAATAAAGCACGCTGATTTGGTCAGTCTGTCTATCACAACCCAAATCGCGTCACAGCCCCGCGAAGATCGAGGTAACTTCGTCACGAAATCCATTGAAATGTGATCCCATTTCCATTCAGGAACAGACAAACTCTGAAGTAAACCTCCGGGCTTCTTTCTTTCTGCCTTCACCTGCTGGCAATTCAAACATTTAGACACAAATTCGGCAATATCTGTTTTCATCTGCTTCCATCAGAATTGCGTCTTCAAGTCATTGTACATCTTCCTGCCACCAAGATGAATGCTGAACCGACTACAGTGTGCTTCTGACATGATCTGTCATCTCAAATCTGAAATCTCTGGCACTACTAAGCGGTTATTCACATACAGAACAGAATCTTTAACCTGATATGTAACGCCCCAAAAATTTTAAAAGTTCACATAAACCACATGCATGCAATTGTTAAATTTTTGTGTATTTTAATTAAATGTTTTAATTGCATTAATTTATTATGTTGTGCATATTGGTATGTTTAAAATATATTTTTCTACATTATTTCATTAAAATATATTTTTAAAGGATATTCAAGTGACAATCGAGGAACGAGGACCGAGAGCTAAAAATGTAAAATGATTTTATTAAATGTTTATTTTTAATTATTTAAAATATGGGAGATGCTTTTTATTATTTTTGAAAATATGGGGTTTTGAGGATATTTTATACGCCGGGGCGTAAATTTTATCGGTATTGGATTTTTAAATAAAATGCGAGCTTTTTTTAGCAACCCGACTAATAAATTCACTTTTTATCAAAAGAAAACTTTACTATCTTTTTAATTAAATCCTAATTTAATTAATTGGGCTTTAATTCATGGCTTAATAGGCCTAAAAGCCTACTTAGTAATAATTAGTATTTAAAGTGCAATTCAATCACAAAACCTAGTCTACCTTACAAAAAAAATCGGCCACCTTGTTTCTATTCTGAAAAATTCTCTCTAACACAAAACACTACTCCCCACTCACGGCTGCACACACGAAGCACGTAGATTCAGAAAGTGGTGTTCGAAAGTCTCAAGAGGGAAGCAAGCCTCGTTGCGATCCGTTCTTCGTCGTCAAAGAATATTCGAGCGTATACTACGCAAAGGCACACCATACATCTCCTTTTCTCATACATTACATCATAATATTGTTTAAATTGTGTGTGCATGAAAAGCTTGAAGTTTATATATATATATATTCAGAACTTTCGAAACTCATATTGTCCATGCATTGAACCTTCGATTTTCATGCCACTTGTGATATTTCGATTCACGTTTTGTTATACTAAGGGGCTGCCATGATGTCTAAGTGTGTTTGGGTAAGCATTACACTGGGTCTGGAGTCTCACACACCTCACCGAAACCGATTAAAACCATAAAAGAAAGAAAAGAAACAAGAACACAAGAGCACATGCAGGAAACGAAGCTTGCTGTCAAGTTTGGGGCTCGGTTTTCTGGTGCAGGGGCAGGGGGCTTGGTTGGCTGGTTCCAGAGGCTAGCCAAGGCCTTGAGTAAGTCATGGTGGGTGTCCTAGCCACGCTAGGACTCTCGCTAAGGGTCGGAAAAGAGTCCTAGCGCAGCTAGGACTCTACCCGAGAGAATAGGACAGCAGCTGGGGGCGTCTTCGTGCGGCTGCAGGGGCCAGGGGCTCGATGCATGGGGCACGGGCTGGGCCAGGAGGGTTCATTAGGGTCCTTAGGTGATGCACAATTGTTGGTTCACGGCCAGAGTTGTTGGCTAGGTCCACAAGTTCACACAACATAGAGTCCTAGTACTAGTGCAACTCTCGGCCAGCACATGTTAGTCTTAGGGGCTCACGTTTTTGGGTTGTGGGGAATTTTTTTGGCAAAGTTAAAGTCCAGTAGGCTAAATTAATGTGTTGGGCAAGTTTTGGCTCAATTTGGTTGGTGGTAACTCGATAAAATTAAGAGATGGCTCGGGGTCGAAGTTTAGGTGTCAAATTGAGTTCTAAAATAAAGATAATTTGGAAAGCGGCTCACGGGGGGGTCGAGTCGTGATACATAAGGGCTAAAATAATATAAAAAGACTAAATTTAGAATTTAGGAATTTTATATTAACGTTTGGTATTTTTCGGGATTAAAACACCGTTAAAATAGCTAATAAAAGATAAATTGAAAAAGTCTAATTTGTAAGCCAAATAAAATTACGGAAAAATTCATATAAGCTTAAATAATTATTTGGGACATGTTAGAGTCGTCAAATCATGAAAGACGTCGAAAACGAAAAATGTCGAAGCCAGGGGTAAAACGGTCATTTTACACCGGGAAATTAGTAAAGGTCATGGCAGTGCCCGAAATGCTGTTTTATGTTATTATGATGATTTTGAAATGTTTATGAATTTCGCATGATTAAATGCTGATTTTAAATGTCTAAAGAACGTTTATGATTGAAGAAGACATTTAAAATACATGTTGCATGCTTGGTTTCAAAGAAAATGAAAATGTTATGTTATGCACGTTTTATAAAGTGATGTGAATGAAAAGTGTTGAAGGATGTGAAGTGATTGTGACTAGTTCGTTAATGGTGGCGATATCGTGAGGGTGATGGTCCCAGTGGGAGCCCGACGATCGTGTTTCCATTATTGCGAACAAGAGGTTAAGAGGTTATGAGGTTTGAGGTTAGGATAGGAATGTCGTGAGGGGAAAGCCCATTGGGAGCCCCGACGATCGTATTTCTATTCGATTCATGTTAGGCCAGGGCCCAGTTGACCGGTGAGAGTGTTGCTGGTGTCCCCCGCCGCCCAGTACTGTGGTTATATTTCTGATGGATCCATCGAGAGGTCATGTCATGAGAGGAAAGTCACAATTAACGATCTGAATTCAACCAAAGGAAAAGGAAAAGGAAAAGGAAAAGGAAAATGTTTATGATCATGTTTAAATGTTATGTCATGTTGAGGAAAAAGGAAAAAGATTAAGGTTTATTTATGCATGTCATGAAAATGTTTATGTTTAAAGTTTTATGCATCATGAAAATGTTTACGAAAATGTTTATGTTTATGCATCTTCATGAAAACGATATTTTAAGTACAAATATTTTTCACCGTTATATGTTGACTGTATTATGTATTACTCGTTATAAAGATTATGGTGTGTTGAGTCTTTAGACTCACTAGGTGTGATGGATGCAGGTTATCATGATAATGCTAATGGAGGTCTTGATGGTTGATCCGACTGGACTGAAGGTGCACATGACCCGAGGACCGACGCTAGTTTCCGCATATATGTTATGATTTATGTTAAAAGATATTTTTATGACTTTTTATTTATGTTTTGAGAGATTTTTGAGAGATTACAGTATGGGCTGTATTTCTCAAATATGTAGTTGGTGGTTTTAATTTTAGAAGGGATCTAAAATATTTTATGCTTCGGCCGAATGCTATGTGAGGTTTTAAAAAAAAATAAAATTTCTAGTACTTTTAAAGCAATAAAAAGATGAGGACGTTTCATGATACTCTGATATATGACCAGCTCTGACCATATCAATCGATCTCTGAACACTCGAATCGGTTCTCTGCGCTTCTTTGATCCTCAAAATCAGATCTGGCTCAATCTGAATCGCAGCAAGTCGCAACGGTCTACTCTCTGTATCAAATGTCAACCCAGACAAGCAACAATCTTTTACTAAATTTGATACCCCTACTGTCGACAAGGAAAGAGCACATACCTTTCGACTCAAAGCGTCCGCCGCTGCATTCGACTTCCCTGGATGGTACTTGATCTCGCAATCAAAATCTTTCAGTAGATCAAGCCATCGTCTTTGTCTCATGTTCAACTCTGACTGAGAAAAGAGGTACTTCAAGCTCTTATGATCGGAATAGATCTCAAATTTCTCGCCATACAGATAATGACGCCAGATCTTGAGTGCAAAGACAATCGCCGCCAATTCAAGATCATGAATTGGATAACGGGTCTCGTGCGGCTTCAGCTGTCTAGAGGCGTATGCTATCACGTGCCCACGCTGCATAAGAACACACCCTAGCCCTCTGTGAGATGCATCACAGTATACAACAAACTCACCTGTACCTGAAGGAATCGTCAAGACAGGCGCACTAGTTAGCCTCTTCTTCAACTCTACAAAACTAGCTTCACACTCTTCAGACCATACAAATGGCATGTTCTTCTGTGTCAACTGGGTGATAGGTTTTGCTATACTGGAGAAGTCTCGAATAAAACGACGATAATACCCGGCTAGACCCATGAAGCTACGTATCTCAGGCACAGAAGTCGGTCTCGGCCAACTGATAACAGCCTCAACTTTACTCGGATCTACTGCAATACCATCTCCAGCTATGATGTGACCCAAAAAGACAACATGTTTCAGCCAGAATTCACACTTGGATAGTTTGGCGTACAACTGTTCATTTCTTAAAGTCTTCAATATAATCCTTAGATGATCTGCATGCTCAGTCAGACTCTTCGAATATACCAAGATATCATCAATGAATACAATCACAAAATCGTCTAAATATTTCTGAAAAATGCGGTTCATCAAACTCATAAATACCGCTGGTGCATTCGTCAAACCGAAAGGCATAACAACAAACTCGTAATGTCCATACCTGGTTCGGAATGCAGTCTTCGGAATATCAACGTCTCTAACTCTGAGCTGATGATACCCTGATCTCAAATCAATCTTCGAGTAAACAGAAGATCCCTGTAACTGATCAAATAAATCATCGATGCGTGGCAAGGGATATTTGTTCTTCACTGTTGCCTTGTTCAACTGTCTGTAATCAATACACAGTCGCATCGAACCATCTTTCTTTCTAACGAAAAGCACCGGAGCACCTCAAGGAGATACACTGGGTCTGATATATCCCTTGGACAAAAGATCTTCCAACTGTGCTTTCAATTCTTTCAATTCGATAGGTGCCATCCTATACGGAGCTCTCGAAATAGGAACACTGCCTGGCACAAGATCTATGCTAAAATCTACTTCTCGAACTGGAGGCAACCCTGGAATCTCTTCTGGAAACACATCTGCAAACTCGCAAACCACTGGCAGATCTGCCAATGCTGGGCTCGACTTCAGTAGATCCACTGAATATACGAAAAAGCCCTCTGCTCCTCTCTGAAGCAATCTACTCATGGTCAGAGCAGATACTAAGGGAATCCGAGATCTGGAACCCTTTCCGTAGAATTTCCACTCATCTGTCATTTCGGGTCTGAATCTGACAATTTTGTGGAAGCAATCTACCGTGGCCCTGTACTTGGTTAACATATCTATACCAACTATACAATCAAAATCAGCTAAACCAAGTACTACACAATCAAGATCAATCTCATGCCCCTCAAACTGAAGCATACAGTGTCTAACAGTAGTCACAGATATCAAACCACTTCCCAATGGAGAAGCTATAGACACTACCGTCGACAAAGACTCAACAGGCAATGAATGTCTCAATGCAAAATGCTCAGATATGAATGTATGAGATGCACCTGTGTCTATCAACACATATGCAGGATAACCGCAAAGAAAACAGTTACCTGCAATGACGTCATCTGGTGCCTCCTGCGCTTGCTCCTCTGTCAGCGCAAATACCCTAGCCTGCTATTTCGGAGGTTGACTCACTGTCTGACTACCCCCTGGTCTCTGCTGGGTCTGTGTGGATGGTGGCTGGAAGGAGTGTACAGAGGATGCCTGTCTCTCAATCTGTGGCACTGGTGCTGATGACCCTGTACCCTGGGATCGCTGTGAACTCCTCTGTGGGCAGACTCTGGCGAAATGCCCCTGTTGCCTACAGACGTTGCAACGCCCCATAACTCCTTGACACTGCTCTGTGGCATGTCGCCCTCCGCACGAACCACAGTATACACCACTGTAATCTGAACCCTGACCTTTCTGTCGAGATCCACTCGAACTCGATGAACCGCTCCCAGATCTCTTAAACTGTTTGCCCTTAGCCTTCAAAAATTCCTTCTTGCCACTACCACTAGATCCACTATCAAATCGAGGTGGAGGTGGTGGAAACTGAACGGCGGTAGGCTGTGGCTGTCTCTGCCCCTGAACACCGTAAGAAGCTCCTCGCTGCCTGATCAAGCCAGCCTCTGCTCCCTTAGCTCTATTCAGTGCCTCTGAAAAAGTATTGGGCCGTCCCGTGTTCACCAAAGTAAAGACATCTGGGTTCAACCCATTGATGAACTGATCGGCCACTGCCTCGTCGTTTCCTGCCACATGAGGTGCAAATCGTAGCAATGCAGAAAATTTAGCAACATACTCCTCGATGTTCCACTGTCCCTGCCTCAGATTTGCAAATTCAGCTCCTTTATCTTTTCGGTAGGAGACGGGGAAGAAGCGCTGATAAAACTCATCCTTGAAAACTTTCCACGTAATGTCAATGCCTCGGTGCTCCAAGGCTCTCTTCGCAGTCAACCACCAACTCTTGGCAACCTCTTGCATCTGATGCCCTATCAATTTCACACGTCGTTCATCAGTATATGCCAAAGACTCAAACAACATCTCGATATCATCAAGCCAGCTCTCGCACTCTACTGCACTCTCTGTACCCTTCAGCGTAGGAGGATGGAAAGACTGAAATCTCTTCAATAAGGTTTCCATCGGCGTAGCGGTGACATCCATCTGTGCACCTGATGTGCTACCCTGCTCTGGCTGTGGTATACGTCTAGGCGGCATAAATCTGATTATCAAACTGATTAGTACACAATCAATATCATCTGTCTCAGCCCTCCTCTGATCATAGACTCTGATCGAGAATCGGTTCTGATTCAGGCTTGACAAGTATATGCTGTAAATCAACTCTGATACAATACAACATATAATAGGGAAAGCAATAAATCATGCTAGCACATCAAAAGCAAGAAAGATGACTCGATCTACCCCGCTCATTCTATTCTATCTCAATCTATAGAACCTACTGCTCTGATACCACCTATTGTGGGGACCCGGGCTCTAACTCAATTCTTTTGGGATTTATTGGATCTTTACTCGAAAATGTGGGTCAAAATTTTGCTTTTAACATTAAATCAAATGTATAATCAAAGCATAACATGTCTTTATAATAATTAAACAACATCAGGTACATACAAGTCTGTTTTGTACAAGCATACACTAATACTCCAATACCAACTACAAACATAAATTGTACAAGTCTAGTAGGACAACCCTAGAAATCTTCAACGCCCGAGATCTCCACGCTACCATCAATCTCTCATCTAGCTCGAGACCCAGATCCTGCCCCACCGGTTGCCATGCACACATACAGACACGACAACAGCCGGATAACTCCGGTGAGAACAAATCCCAGTATAAAACATGGATGCATGCAATGTAACTAAATCAAGTATGGAAGCATAGCATATATCAATTATTATGAATTAAAATCTAAACATATAAAGGAATACAAATCTGTATTCAACGTTTGGTTCTTGACTTGATTCATTTCTAGTCTAGGGATCCCGGTGTGAATAAGACGGTCTGTCATCTACCCAACCCCTCGGGGTGACGGTACATCTTATTCCTAGACTTCGGTCAACTCTCTATCGAGGGTCTACACATAGAGTAAATCTGCTCCTATGCGTCGATACACCGAAACGTCTAGTTTTGGCCGATCTGCAAATATCTCCTATCTCAAGACTCGAATATAAATCAATAAACAAGACATTACATAATCAATGTAATAACAATCTAGTATGTGATTTAGGGAAACTCGTATCAAATCTGAATCGAGTTGTGCAATCCCGTGACCACATGAATTATACCTTTCTTGTCGAATAGTCGGTGTCGTAATCGAAGTCTTGAACTCAAATGGCCAATACAAATCTGAAATGGAAATGTGTAGACACATAATATCAATCTCCAACTCAAAGCAACACATATTCCAATCCATAATAAATCTCGGTGCCAATCGACGGCATAACAGCGTAATTCTCGGTACCGGTCAATACATAACTCAACATATATCGATCATTCATATTCCTTAACTCATACTCAAGATCACACACTTATCAATTCTGAAATTCTGCATAATTCTCAAATAATACATGCTGGAAAGTCGAGAACATCTATACAGTATCCGAAATTCAATCCGATTGCATTTCTACAATACTCAATATACCAAGAACACATATCTCTAACAAAATCATAACTTCTCCAACACATGAATTTCGAAACATGCTGGAAATGAATAATACTTACATCCTTAGCTAGCTCTTGTTGCAAGGATCACAAATCCGTACTCAAAATTAAAATCGGATCACTAACTCATTCAAAATCACAAGTTCTAGATTGAAAGAAATGGAAGTTCTCCATTGCATGCTCTCGGTTCTCTCTCAGTCTGAATGAGAATGAAGACTCAGCAGCTTCATATATATATATACATGCCATGTGTCGACATTAAAATCAAAGGTGGCATTTCGCATGCAACACCGCGGGTGCGGTAAGTCCCTTAGCGCGGGTGCGCTCATGCTTCGGCAGCAATTCCATTTTTTCCAAATTAATGACCGCGGGTGCAGTGCCATACAAGACCGCGGGTGCGGTATGGTTTCGACCAAACTTCACAATTCTGATTTAAATGACCGCGGGTGCGGTTCTTGTCTGAGGTGCGGGGGCGGTCTGCTCTAAATGACATATTTCAAAATCTCATTTTATCAACCTAAAATCTTGGGCCTTACATTGTTCATCACTCCTCATGAAATAAAAATAACAATTTATTTCGGTATACAAAGAAAGAACTTACTTTTACTCCGGAACAAGTATGCTACTATATTTTTATTAAAAGTAAGTGCTTGTTTTGATCTACAAACAACTTACTCTTACTCCACGATCAGTAATGAACTGTGTTCATTTCTTTAAATGACATGAATAAGTATTCTAATAAATCTTAGTTGGAAAAACCAACCATGACTGAATTTAAGTTGCATATTCAAATATCAGTATTCTATCACATATTATGAGTATCTCATTTAGCAAATCAAGTATTTTAAAATTAAAATTAGGTATTTCGCAAGTAAATGTAAGTATTTCAAAATGTTCAATGCTTAGTGATCGAGCAAAACTTTCATTGTAAAATTCTTAGTAAAAATTAATAATATTCAAGCTCGAAATAATCGCAAGTGCACGATATCAAGTAATAATATAATGTACAAGAGTATGAATATCGTTCCTTTAAGGACTGTATTTCTTAATTATTATTCTCAGTTATTCAATTTTTAGCAGCGATACTTCAGATGATTGTTTACTACTATAATTATTAAATAAAAACTCAATGAAATGGTTCAAGGATTAAATGATGAAATAAATAAGCTAGAATGATTGATTAAAGTTCAATGATATATGAATTTGTTGAGAATCTCGGTTCACTTACCTCTTGCTAATCTACTTAATTCGTTCGACAATGATCTATTCTTTCGAAGAGATTTCCTATCCAATTGAACATGCCCTCTCAAGCTATGTCAAACTAATTCAACTCAATGAAGTAATTAAATCTCTTTAATTGTTTATCAAGGGTGAATTGCATGTCATTTTATTTCGACCTACTGGACTATGACTATCGACGGGTATCCGACTTCATATTTCTATGTAAATTGTAAATCCACGGATTATGCTACTCGTTCCTATCAGAGGATAGTCTCTCGAAGAACATTGTCTGGAAATCTTCAAATATTCGCTTCAAACCTATTTTTCTCTTTCAAAGCTTTGTAGCTGCTGAAAAGTCTTTGAACATGTCATCCAAATGCATCTTAGAAGGAAATCCGAGCACTTGATGAACTTACGTTGCATATTCGAATATCCAGTATTTTAATACTCATTATGAGTATCTCATTTACTAAATCAAGTTTTTTAAAACTGAAATTACGTATTTCGTAAGTCAAACTAAATACTTGAAAAGATTCAATGCTTAGTTGCAAATTTGTTTTTTTTTTTTTTTTTTACAATAAAAAGCAATTAACTTAAATGAACATGTTATCCAAATGTAGCTTGGATGGAAATGCGAGCATTTGGTGAACTTACATTGCATATTCGAATATTCAGTATTTTAATATGCATTATGAGTATCTCATTTACCAAATCAAGTATTTTAAAATTGAAATTAGGTATTTCGTAAATAAAAGTAAGTACTTCAAAATGTTCTATACTTAGTTGCGCTTTTTTTTTTAAATAAAGAAAATAATTAAATGAAATGAACATATCATCCAAAGGCATCTTGGATGGAAATACGAGCACTTGGTGAACTTACGTTGCATATTCGAATATCCAATATTTTAATACCTATTCTGAGTATCTCATTTGCCAAATCAACTATTTTAAAATTGAAATTAGGTATTTCACAAGTAAAACTAAGTACTTGAAAAAGTTCAAAGCTTAGTTACAAATTTGTTTTTTTAACAATAAAAAAATAATTAAATGAAACGAACATATCATCCAAATGCATCTTGGATGAAAATGCGAGCATTTGGTGAACTTACATCGCATATTTTAATATCCAGTATTTTAATACTCATTCTGAGTATTTCATTTATCAAATCAAGTATTTTAAAATTGAAATTAAGTATTTCTCAAGTAAAACTAAGTACTTGAAAATAATTCAATGCTTAGTTGCGAATTTATTTATTTTTTTAAATAAAAAAATATTTAAATGAAATGTACATGTCATCCAAATGCATCTTGAATGGAAATGCGATCACTTTGTGAACTTACATTGCCTACTAAAATATCCAGTACTTTATTAACTTTTATGGGTATCTCAATTATCAAATCAAGTATTTTAAAATTGAAATTAGGTATTTCGCAAATAAAAGTAAATACTTCTAAATGTTCAATGTTTAGTTGCGAATTTTTTTTTTTAAATAAAGAAAATAATTAAATGAAATGAACATGTCTTCAAATGCATATTGGATGAAATGCGAGCATTTGGTGAACTTACGTTGCATATTCGAATATCTAGTATTTTAATACACATTCTGAGTATCTCATTTACCAAATCAAGTATTTTAAAACTGAAATTAGGTATTTCGCAAGTAAAACTAAGTACTTTAAAAACTTTAATGCTTAGTTGCAATCTGTTTTTTAACAATAAAAAAATAATAAAATGAAATGAACGTGTCATCCAAATGCATCTTGGATGGAAATGAGAGCATTTGGTTAACTTGCGTTGCATATTCGAATATCCAGTATTTTAATACACATTCTGAGTATTTCATTTACTAAATCAAGTATTTTAAAATTGAAATTAAGTATTTCGTAAGTAAAACTAAGTATTTCAAAAAGTTCAATCCTTAGTTAAGAATTTATTTTATTTTAAAATATAAAATATTTAAATTAAATATACATGTCATCCAAATGCATCGGTGATGAGTGGAAAGAGAAGATAACCAACAAAAATAGGTATTTATATAATTTCTTTTATTAATTACAAGGGTAAAAAAGTAAAAATGCATGAAACATGTAGTAAAAACTAAGTTGGTCTTTTGTTAGGTACTAAAATAGAAAAAAAAACTGATAGGTACTGAATCTTAAGTAAATCATGTGCAGATGTATTTTTCTCCAAATTGCCCTTATATTAATTTTCAATCGATTTTGTAATTGAATTATAATTCATACAAATAAAATATATACCCATAATATTATAGAAATGCTTTCATTATTGTTTTATAGGACATTTTTCTCCTCCTTTTTAGCCATTGGGTAATTGGTGGGTTTTTTTTTTAATAGAGGGTTTTTTTTTTAAAAAAAAGAAAAGAATAACGGTGTTTTTTTTTTGTGTTTTTTTTTTCTTTTAAAAGGAATCAGTAAACAAAAACCACACCAATCCATTTTTATAACCATCCCATGTTCGGGCTACGTAGCATAGTTACTTCCAGACTCCTTGAATAACTGTGATAAAGGATAATTAGATTTAACTAATATGCTATCGTTGATTAAGTCACATCAACTACATATGCTTGTATATAATAATTTAATTTTATTTAATTTGAGTATATATATTGTCAAATCAATGTACATCACTATTGTTGTGGGGACCCGGACGTTAATTCATTCCTTAATCGTCTTTAGGAATAAATAATCAAGTATAATAAACATGGTCTAATTTTTTTTCCCCTTAAATTATACAGCGGAAACGTAATGTAATTAGATTCAAATTACATATTAAACATAAACATACAAATCTGATGTTATCTACAATAATTCAACTAGGTTCAGTTACATATCAGTACTGAATCCTAAGTTGCTTCTGAAGCCCGGATCTCCACGCTATCTAGTCCAGCCTCGTTCTCTTCCTGACCCTTATCCTGTCCCACCTGTTGTCATGCACACATACAAACAAGACAACAGCCGGATAACTCCGGTGAGATATAAATATCCCAGTATAAATCATGTATACATGCAATCATATAACAATATAAAAGCATATAACAGAAAATCATATCCCATATCAAAATCATGACATGAAATAATAACCAGAATAAATCATATTCTAAACATGTACCCTAATCAGGAACATAATCAATATCAAGAATAACTCCTATTCTAAACCTGTACCAATATCAGGAACAGCAAGGAACATGAACCATATTCAGGAACATAATCAACATCAATAAATATCAATCGATATAATTGTCACTCAGACTCGTGACTCCACGTTTTAGACTAGACTCAATCCTAGCCTAGGGATCCCGGTTTCCAGACATTGGCATTCCATATCGACCAACAGTAATAGAAAAGACTCCAGTTCTATCCACGTCGATATAGTATCGATCACCAGTAATAGAAGAAGCTCTGTTTCTATCCACATCAGTATAGTATCAATCACCAGTAATAGAATAAACTCCGATTCTATCCACATCGATATAACATCGATCAACAGTAATAGAAGAAGTTATAATTCTATCCACATCGATACAGTACTGATCACCAGTAATAGAAGGAGCTATAATTCTATCCACATCGATAGCCAATTATCCAGTGACAGACTATGGCACTTCCGCCAATACAATATCTTATGACATCGTGCAATGTGCCCGTGGTGATCCCACCACTATAAGGCACTTATGTCATAAGACTACTCATCTAACACCTGTCATCTATATTTCAAGAAAACAAGTATATCAATCAATTCATTGCAAATGTCAATGCAATAAAATCAAGTATGTGATTTAGGGAAACTCGAGTCAAACCTCACTCGAGTTGTGCAATCCCAACTCAACATTAATTTATACCTTTATCTTCTCGCCCAGAAGAAGAAGAAGAAGTCCCGACTCTATCTCGGTCCATTCCCAATCTGATAATAACAATATCGAACAGATATAGTATCAATAAACAACTCAATTCAATATCTGTTCTGATCAATATTCGGATCACAATAAAATCTGATCAATATCAATTGAGATACGATTTAATCCATATTGACGATATCACGATAAAATCAAAATCACTACCGAATCTGTTCAATATCAATCAACTGATGTTTTGACGGTATAACAATACAGTCTCGATACCCCCGTCAATCCAAACATCACAGATATAATACCAGAACTCATAATCAGTATCGATATCAGTCATAATCTCAATAACAATACATATCTGATACGAATTCTCAGTCAAATCGATTCCAGAAATCATAACAATTGCATAATCAGTCTGTTTCTCAATCTGACTTCGATTCTATGATGTCTAACATGACAAGAACATCATATATGAATTCTATTCAATTCTGACAATAGCATAATTTCATATCATGTCTAAACGTAACAAAACTTACGTCCAGTTGTAGCCTACGTCGATAGGAACACAGTACTGAAGTCGGATTTAAAATCGAACGGACGGATTGAAGTAAAAAGGCGTAAGGAATTCTGAAATCCTTTCTCGGTTTCCTTTCTTCAATTTCTGAAGGAAATGAATGAAAGATTCGTATATATATATCCAAAGTGCATGCCAAGCTACGTGGCACAATTTTCATGTTTTTCGATCGGCGCTCGGGCGGTTAAACATTACCGCTCGAGCGCGGAATGTTCTGCCCGGATGCTTAGCCATTGGCGCTCGGGCGGTAACTTTCTACCGCTCGGGCGCCACATATTCTGTCCCCAATCCTACTTTTGTGAAACCCTGGCGCTCGGGCGGTTCTTTTCTACCGCTCGGGCGCCAGAGGTTCTGTCCAGAATCTTGGCTCATAATGCACCGACGCCCGGCTTCACCTCTCATGTCTTATTTTCGTGTCCCGATTAATCCTTTCATAATCATATCAAATTATATATCAATAATTATAGATTACTAGGATTAAATTTCCGGGCAATTCATTTCTCCCCCTCTAAGATATGATTTCGTCCCCGAAATCACAAACACTCAACTCGTGTTATACAGATAATCATATCATATCTCAAATCAATACAAGAAGGAGACATATCGAAACGACAATAATCTCATATCAACGAAATCACTCGTGATAGAATCAACCTCAGAATCATGGCTATACCACATCCGTATATACCAATCAATCAACTCATCACAATCAATATCCTTATCTGTTAATTTCAGTCAAAGACATACTCAATCTTCGGCTTCAAATACTAACAATCATCGTTCGACGTTAGCATATTTAGTCTATTAATTTTGAGTTGTTTTCATTTTCTTCTGAATCAGTTTCATTTTCTTATCAGATTTCTGATCCTATCTCAGGTATAACCGCAATATCATTCCCATACGAAGGAAATTCGCAGTTCTCACTGTACAATACTTTGATTAAAGCTATTTCGATACTCATCTAGTAGCTATTATCGTACATTAATTCAAAAGTGACAATGAATTATGTCAACTAGTGCTATAATCCAGCACTACATTTCCTGGATATCCTCCAGTATCAGGATAGTTCACTCCGTCTATCCGTCAATCTATAAATCATAGATGAAAAATCATGTCATACACTCAGCCAAAAGTATACAATCAAACGAAAATCACAGTCTGATAAAATCAACTCTGGCATTCAATACAATCTGACTCATGTTTCTGACATACCTCTCAATCATCGGATCATATTTGTACGTCATCCTGTACAATATCACCTTTGCAGATTTGAACCATCGTTCAATCACAATCACTATCTTGGTAAGATTACAGTAGTGTCATCACACAATCCATAGAAATGTACTCCCATTTCTATTTAGAAATTAATAATCAAGATCAGTAATCTACAAATTTCTATCTTTCTGTCTTCATCTGTCAGCGATTTAGACATTTCAATACAAATTCTGACATAACTGATTTTCATCTGTTTACTTCAAAACTGTGTATTCGAATTATCACACATTTCCTGTTACCAGAATAGTACTGAATCTACTATTGTGTGCATCTGACAATACCTGTCAATTTCCAATTCGAATATCTGACATAAACAAATCAGCTAATAAGATAAATTAAAGAAAAAATACCTACCTGGTATTCGGTTCTGGCTATCAAAATCAAGTTCTAAACAGTCTGATCAAACTTCTGAATCGCTGAATTTTCAAAACCAGTTCTGACTCGACTGAACTGTATATAAGCTCAACGGTTCATAACAATCGATATCAAACACGGACTCAGAATGATAATAATATCGGATCAGATTCAAAATATCAATACGCAATACTGATCTAATAACTGCATAGAACGAAATTTCTGACATTTCGAAAATTCTGCCATAGTCAATGTCGTTCTCAGCCACTGATCACGGTTTCATAGTGCTACAATCAATCAGTATACTATCTTCAGATATTACAGACTCTGAATACAATCAGTTGCAATCAAACTTCATATCCGAACATTTCTGTTAACAACAATCTCAGTTCCCAGAACATTCAATACCATTTCAACTGTTCAGTTCAATCAATCATATTCTGCGAATATATCAAAATGTCATAGATAAACCGAGCATAAAATCATCAGAACACTTCCGAGCACAGGATTTATCAACACATAAACGGAACTGAAGTACTTTACAGAGAAACATATAATCAGATGTAACTCTAACTCTTTAGGCAATACATATTTCAACTGATATCTCAATTCTCTCAATTCAATCAGTATCAGTCTATAAGAAATTCTAAAATGAAACCAATACCTGGAATCACATCAAGGCTGAAATCATTCTCCCAGATACAGAACAACCCTGAAATCTCATCTGAAGGACTATAGCAAACTTCCTGCTACTAGTGAATCCATTCATGATAGGCTCATCTTCAGTAATCAACGTATATACGAGGAATTACTCCATTCTTTTCGATAATCATCGAATCATATATAATACGGATATCAAGGAATTCAAAATCAAGAATCCTTACCGTATATCATTCATTCTTTGGCCATTTCAGGTCCGAATCTTACCATTTCCTGGCAAGACTCTATAATAGCTCTGTACTTGTTCGATATATCAATATCAATCATGCAGTCATCATCAGACACTACAAGTACAAGCTAGTCTAATTCAATCTCATTCTCAACTTACTGCAGTATACACTATATTACAGAATATCACTGATATCAAATTCTTTCCCCAAACCGGTAAAGAATCAATACTACAGTAAATACAGACTCAACAGGTACAACGTATATCAATGCAACTCAGTCAAAGATAATCGTAAATAATGCATTAGTATATATCAATACATATGCAATATAATCATAAAAGATCAGTACCTGTCACTGTATCATCCAGTATGTCCTGGGTCTGTTCCTCGATCACCACCCCCAGATGAACCTGCTCCCTGAAATCTTCGGGAACCTTTCTGTGGACAGAATCTAGCAAAGTGTCCTTGCTGTTTACAGAAGTTGCACCGACCAGTCGCTCCATGGCATAGCTCCGGGGAATGTCTCCCACCGCAATTCCTGCAATAAACTCCAGTATAATTCGGACTAGAGCCACTGGAGCTAGATGAACCGCTCCCAAACTTCTTGAATTGCTTCTTTTGAACTTTCAACATCTCTTTCCTTCCACCACTGCTACTGCCAATCTCGATTCTGGAAGGCCGTTGTTGTGGTATCGGTGTTGGAAGAACATATAAAGCTTCTTTTTGTCTCATTAGAACGGTTTATGCTCTTCTGGCTCGATTCAGAGTATCAATAAAATTACTCGGTTGTCTCACAGTTACCAAGGTGCGTATTTCTGGATTCAAGCCCTTGATAAACTGATCAGCTACAGCTGTATCATTTCTAGCCACTTGCGGACCAAACATTAATAAGGTGAAGAAATGTGCCAAATATTCATCAATCTTCAATGGACCCTGCCTCAAATTTGCAAATTCTGCACTTTTGTCCTCTCGATATGATAGAGGAACAAACCTTTGATAAAATTCCACTTTGAAAAGTTTCCACGTAATCGTGAAACCACGCTGTGCTATGGCTTCCCGGGTTATCAGCCACCAACTCCTAGCGACTTCCCGTAGTTGATTCCCAACCAATTTAATTCTGCACTCATCTGTGAATCCCAGAAATTCAAACAACATCTCAATCTCCTCCAGCCAAGTCTCACAATCAGCTGGTGCCTCAACACCCCTCAAACTCGGTGGTTGAAACGACTGAAACCTTATCATCTGTGTTTCCATCAGAGTTTCAGACACATCCATCTGATCATACGATGTACTACCCCTTTCTGGAATCCTTCTATGAGGAATATCTGATAATCACAGACGTTAGTAGTAACAAGAGACAAATCCGTCTCAATCCCAATCTTGATCAGCTTACCTCTGATCAAGAATTGGTTCTGATCCAGTTTCAAATAATACATATTACCAAATCAACTCAGATATTCAGGTAACATGTAGCTTTCTAAATAGTAAAACATACTGAAATCATAACATATACCATGTAGTTTCAACATTATATTCAATTATATGCCATATAAGTCCAGGCAGTAAAACATAATATCATGCTAGCATACACAATGTAATTCCACATTATAATCAATCACATGCTAGCGATCACATGCAAGGAAAGAAAACTCATTCTACCCCGCTCACTCTCCTCTATCTCAGTGCTAAGGAACCTACAGTTCAAGGACCTACAGCTCTGATACCACCTGTTGTGGGGACCCGTACGTTAATTCATTCCTTAATCGTCTTTAGGAATAAATAATCAAGTATAATAAACAGGGCCTAAATTTTTTTTTTCTTAAATTATACAGCGGAAACGTAATGTAATTAGATTCAAATTACATATTAAACATAAACATACAAATCTGATGTTATCTACAATAATTCAACTAGGTTCAGTTACATATCAGTACTGAATCCTAAGTTGCTTCTGAAGCCCGGATCTCCACGCTATCTAGTCCAGCCTCGTTCTCTTCCTGACCCTTATCCTGTCCCACCTGTTGTCATGCACACATACAAACAAGACAACAGCCGGATAACTCCGGTGAGATATAAATATCCCAGTATAAATCATGTATACATGCAATCATATAACAATATAAAAGCATATAACAGAAAATCATATCCCATATCAAAATCATGACATGAAATAATAACCAGAATAAATCATATTCTAAACATGTACCCTAATCAGGAACATAATCAATATCAAGAATAACTCCTATTCTAAACCTGTACCAATATCAGGAACAGCAAGGAACATGAACCATATTCAGGAACATAATCAACATCAATAAATATCAATCGATATAATTGTCACTCAGACTCGTGACTCCACGTTTTAGACTAGACTCAATCCTAGCCTAGGGATCCCGGTTTCCAGACATTGGCATTCCATATCGACCAACAGTAATAGAAAAGACTCCAGTTCTATCCACGTCGATATAGTATCGATCACCAGTAATAGAAGAAGCTCTGTTTCTATCCACATCAGTATAGTATCAATCACCAGTAATAGAATAAACTCCGATTCTATCCACATCGATATAACATCGATCAACAGTAATAGAAGAAGTTATAATTCTATCCACATCGATACAGTACTGATCACCAGTAATAGAAGGAGCTATAATTCTATCCACATCGATAGCCAATTATCCAGTGACAGACTATGGCACTTCCGCCAATACAATATCTTATGACATCGTGCAATGTGCCCGTGGTGATCCCACCACTATAAGGCACTTATGTCATAAGACTACTCATCTAACACCTGTCATCTATATTTCAAGAAAACAAGTATATCAATCAATTCATTGCAAATGTCAATGCAATAAAATCAAGTATGTGATTTAGGGAAACTCGAGTCAAACCTCACTCGAGTTGTGCAATCCCAACTCAACATTAATTTATACCTTTATCTTCTCGCCCAGAAGAAGAAGAAGAAGTCCCGACTCTATCTCGGTCCATTCCCAATCTGATAATAACAATATCGAACAGATATAGTATCAATAAACAACTCAATTCAATATCTGTTCTGATCAATATTCGGATCACAATAAAATCTGATCAATATCAATTGAGATACGATTTAATCCATATTGACGATATCACGATAAAATCAAAATCACTACCGAATCTGTTCAATATCAATCAACTGATGTTTTGACGGTATAACAATACAGTCTCGATACCCCCGTCAATCCAAACATCACAGATATAATACCAGAACTCATGATCAGTATCGATATCAGTCATAATCTCAATAACAATACATATCTGATACGAATTCTCAGTCAAATCGATTCCAGAAATCATAACAATTGCATAATCAGTCTGTTTCTCAATCTGACTTCGATTCTATGATGTCTAACATGACAAGAACATCATATATGAATTCTATTCAATTCTGACAATAGCATAATTTCATATCATGTCTAAACGTAACAAAACTTACGTCCAGTTGTAGCCTACGTCGATAGGAACACAGTACTGAAGTCGGATTTAAAATCGAACGGACGGATTGAAGTAAAAAGGCGTAAGGAATTCTGAAATCCTTTCTCGGTTTCCTTTCTTCAATTTCTGAAGGAAATGAATGAAAGATTCGTATATATATATCCAAAGTGCATGCCAAGCTACGTGGCACACTTTTCATGTTTTTCGATCGGCGCTCGGGCGGTTAAACATTACCGCTCGAGCGCGGAATGTTCTGCCCGGATGCTTAGCCATTGGCGCTCGGGCGGTAACTTTCTACCGCTCGGGCGCCACATATTCTGTCCCCAATCCTACTTTTGTGAAACCCTGGCGCTCGGGCGTTTCTTTTCTACCGCTCGGGCGCCAGAGGTTCTGTCCAGAATCTTGGCTCATAATGCACCGACGCCCGGCTTCACCTCTCATGTCTTATTTTCGTGTCCCGATTAATCCTTTCATAATCATATCAAATTATATATCAATAATTATAGATTACTAGGATTAAATTTCCGGGCAATTCATTTCTCCCCCTCTAAGATATGATTTCGTCCCCGAAATCACAAACACTCAACTCGTGTTATACAGATAATCATATCATATCTCAAATCAAATACAAGAAAGAGACATATCGAAACGACAATAATCTCATATCAACGAAATCACTCGTGATAGAATCAACCTCAGAATCATGGCTATACCACATCCGTATATACCAATCAATCAACTCATCACAATCAATATCCTTATCTGTTAATTTCAGTCAAAGACATACTCAATCTTCGGCTTCAAATACTAACAATCATCGTTCGACGTTAGCATATTTAGTCTATTAATTTTGAGTTGTTTTCATTTTCTTCTGAATCAGTTTCATTTTCTTATCAGATTTCTGATCCTATCTCAGGTATAACCGCAATATCATTCCCATACGAAGGAAATTCGCAGTTCTCACTGTACAATACTTTGATTAAAGCTATTTCGATACTCATCTAGTAGCTATTATCGTACATTAATTCAAAAGTGACAATGAATTATGTCAACTAGTGCTATAATCCAGCACTACATTTCCTGGATATCCTCCAGTATCAGGATAGTTCACTCCGTCTATCCGTCAATCTATAAATCATAGATGAAAAATCATGTCATACACTCAGCCAAAAGTATACAATCAAACGAAAATCACAGTCTGATAAAATCAACTCTGGCATTCAATACAATCTGACTCATGTTTCTGACATACCTCTCAATCATCGGATCATATTTGTACGTCATCCTGTACAATATCACCTTTGCAGATTTGAACCATCGTTCAATCACAATCACTATCTTGGTAAGATTACAGTAGTGTCATCACACAATCCATAGAAATGTACTCCCATTTCTATTTAGAAATTAATAATCAAGATCAGTAATCTACAAATTTCTATCTTTCTGTCTTCATCTGTCAGCGATTTAGACATTTCAATACAAATTCTGACATAACTGATTTTCATCTGTTTACTTCAAAACTGTGTATTCGAATTATCACACATTTCCTGTTACCAGAATAGTACTGAATCTACTATTGTGTGCATCTGACAATACCTGTCAATTTCCAATTCGAATATCTGACATAAACAAATCAGCTAATAAGATAAATTAAAGAAAAAATACCTACCTGGTATTCGGTTCTGGCTATCAAAATCAAGTTCTAAACAGTCTGATCAAACTTCTGAATCGCTGAATTTTCAAAACCAGTTCTGACTCGACTGAACTGTATATAAGCTCAACGGTTCATAACAATCGATATCAAACACGGACTCAGAATGATAATAATATCGGATCAGATTCAAAATATCAATACGCAATACTGATCTAATAACTGCATAGAACGAAATTTCTGACATTTCGAAAATTCTGCCATAGTCAATGTCGTTCTCAGCCACTGATCACGGTTTCATAGTGCTACAATCAATCAGTATACTATCTTCAGATATTACAGACTCTGAATACAATCAGTTGCAATCAAACTTCATATCCGAACATTTCTGTTAACAACAATCTCAGTTCCCAGAACATTCAATACCATTTCAACTGTTCAGTTCAATCAATCATATTCTGCGAATATATCAAAATGTCATAGATAAACCGAGCATAAAATCATCAGAACACTTCCGAGCACAGGATTTATCAACACATAAACGGAACTGAAGTACTTTACAGAGAAACATATAATCAGATGTAACTCTAACTCTTTAGGCAATACATATTTCAACTGATATCTCAATTCTCTCAATTCAATCAGTATCAGTCTATAAGAAATTCTAAAATGAAACCAATACCTGGAATCACATCAAGGCTTAAATCATTCTCCCAGATACAGAACAACCCTGAAATCTCATCTGAAGGACTATAGCAAACTTCCTGCTACTAGTGAATCCATTCATGATAGGCTCATCTTCAGTAATCAACGTATATACGAGGAATTACTCCATTCTTTTCGATAATCATCGAATCATATATAATACGGATATCAAGGAATTCAAAATCAAGAATCCTTACCGTATATCATTCATTCTTTGGCCATTTCAGGTCCGAATCTTACCATTTCCTGGCAAGACTCTATAATAGCTCTGTACTTGTTCGATATATCAATATCAATCATGCAGTCATCATCAGACACTACAAGTACAAGCTAGTCTAATTCAATCTCATTCTCAACTTACTGCAGTATACACTATATTACAGAATATCACTGATATCAAATTCTTTCCCCAAACCGGTAAAGAATCAATACTACAGTAAATACAGACTCAACAGGTACAACGTATATCAATGCAACTCAGTCAAAGATAATCGTAAATAATGCATTAGTATATATCAATACATATGCAATATAATCATAAAAGATCAGTACCTGTCACTGTATCATCCAGTATGTCCTGGGTCTGTTCCTCGATCACCACCCCCAGATGAACCTGCTCCCTGAAATCTTCGGGAACCTTTCTGTGGACAGAATCTAGCAAAGTGTCCTTGCTGTTTACAGAAGTTGCACCGACCAGTCGCTCCATGGCATAGCTCCGGGGAATGTCTCCCACCGCAATTCCTGCAATAAACTCCAGTATAATTCGGACTAGAGCCACTGGAGCTAGATGAACCGCTCCCAAACTTCTTGAATTGCTTCTTTTGAACTTTCAACATCTCTTTCCTTCCACCACTGCTACTGCCAATCTCGATTCTGGAAGGCCGTTGTTGTGGTATCGGTGTTGGAAGAACATATAAAGCTTTTTTTTGTCTCATTAGAACGGTTTATGCTCTTCTGGCTCGATTCAGAGTATCAGTAAAATTACTCGGTTGTCTCACAGTTACCAAGGTGCGTATTTCTGGATTCAAGCCCTTGATAAACTGATCAGCTACAGCTGTATCATTTCTAGCCACTTGCGGACCAAACATTAATAAGGTGAAGAAATGGGCCAAATATTCATCAATCTTCAATGGACCCTGCCTCAAATTTACAAATTCTGCACTTTTGTCCTCTCGATATGATAGAGGTACACCTTTGATAAAATTCCACTTTGAAAAGTTTCCACGTAATCGTGAAACCACACTGTGCTATGGCTTCCCGGGTTATCAGCCACCAACTCCTAACGACTTCCCGAAGTTGATTCCCAACCAATTTAATTCTGCACTCATCTGTGAATCCCAGAAATTCAAACAACATCTCAATCTCCTCCAGCCAAGTCTCACAATCAGCTGGTGCCTCAACACCCCTCAAACTCGGTGGTTGAAACGACTGAAACCTTATCATCTGTGTTTCCATCAGAGTTTCAGACACATCCATCTGATCATACGATGTACTACCCCTTTCTGGAATCCTTCTAGGAGGAATATCTGATAATCACAGACGTTAGTAGTAACAAGAGACAAATCCGTCTCATTCCCAATCCTGATCTGCTTACCTCTGATCAAGAATTGGTTCTGATCTAGTTTCAAATAATACATATTACCAAATCAACTCAGATATTTGTAGCTTTCTAAATAGTAAAACATACTGAAATCATAGCATATACCATGTAGTTTCAACATTATATTCAATTATATGCCATATAAGTCCAGGCAGTAAAACATAATATCATGCAAGCATATACAATGTAATTCCACATTATAATCAATCACATGCTAGCAATCACATGCAAGGAAAGAAAACTCATTCTACCCCGCTCACTCTCCTCTATCTCAGTGCTAAGGAACCTACAGTTCAAGGACCTACAGCTCTGATACCACCTGTTGTGGGGACCCGGACGTTAATTCATTCTTTAATCGTCTTTAGGAATAAATAATCAAGTATAATAAACAGGGCCTAAATTTTTTTTTCTTAAATTATACAGCGGAAACGTAATGTAATTAGATTCAAATTACATATTAAACATAAACATACAAATCTGATGTTATCTACAATAATTCAACTAGGTTCAGTTACATATCAGTACTGAATCCTAAGTTGCTTCTGAAGCCCGGATCTCCACGCTATCTAGTCCAGCCTCGTTCTCTTCCTGACCCTTATCCTGTCCCACCTATTGTCATGCACACATACAAACAAGACAACAGCCGGATAACTCCGGTGAGATATAAATATCCCAGTATAAATCATGTATACATGCAATCATATAACAATATAAAAGCATATAACAGAAAATCATATCCCATATCAAAATCATGACATGAAATAATAACCAGAATAAATCATATTCTAAACATGTACCCTAATCAGGAACATAATCAATATCAAGAATAACTCCTATTCTAAACCTGTACCAATATCAGGAACAGCAAGAAACATGAACCATATTCAGGAACATAATCAACATCAATAAATATCAATCGATATAATTGTCACTCAGACTCGTGACTCCACGTTTTAGACTAGACTCAATCCTAGACTAGGGATCCCGGTTTCCAGACATTGGCATTCCATATCGACCAACAGTAATAGAAAAGACTCCAGTTCTATCCACGTCGATATAGTATCGATCACCAGTAATAGAATAAGCTCTGTTTCTATCCACATCAGTATAGTATCAATCACCAGTAGTATAATAAACTTCGATTCTATTCACATCGATATAACATCGATCAACAGTAATAGAAGAAGTTATAATTCTATCCACATCGATACAGTACTGATCACCAATAATAGAAGGAGCTATAATTCTATCCACATCGATAGCCAATTATCCAGTGACAGACTATGGCACTTCCGCCAATACAATATCTTATGACATCGTGCAATGTGCCCGTGGTGATCCCACCACTATCAGGCACTTCTGTCATAAGACTACTCATCTAACACCTGTCATCTATATTTCAAGAAAACAAGTATATCAATCAATTCATTGCAAATGTCAATGCAATAAAATCAAGTATGTGATTTAGGGAAACTCGAGTCAAACCTCACTCGAGTTGTGCAATCCCAACTCAACATTAATTTATACCTTTATCTTCTCGCCCAGAAGAAGAAGAAGAAGTCCCGACTCTATCTCGGTCCATTCCCAATCTGATAATAACAATATCGAACAGATATAGTATCAATAAACAACTCAATTCAATATCTGTTCTGATCAATATTCGGATCACAATAAAATCTGATCAATATCAATTGAGATACGATTTAATCCATATTGACGATATCACGATAAAATCAAAATCACTACCGAATCTGTTCAATATCAATCAACTGATGTTTTGACGGTATAACAATACAGTCTCGATACCCCCGTCAATCCAAACATCACAGATATAATACCAGAACTCATAATCAGTATCGATATCAGTCATAATCTCAATAACAATACATATCTGATACGAATTCTCAATCAAATCGATTCCAGAAATCATAACAATTACATAATCAGTCTGTTTCTCAATCTGACTTCGATTATATGATGTCTAACATGACAAGAACATCATATATGAATTCTATTCAATTCTGACAATAGCATAATTTCATATCATGTCTAAACGTAACAAAACTTACGTCCAGTTGTAGCCTACGTCGATAGGAACACAGTACTGAAGTCGGATTTAAAATCGAACGGACGGATTGAAGTAAAAAGGCGTAAGGAATTCTGAAATCCTTTCTCGGTTTCCTTTCTTCAATTTCTGAAGGAAATGAATGAAAGATTCGTATATATATATCCAAAGTGCATGCCAAGCTACGTGGCACACTTTTCATGTTTTTCGATCGGCGCTCGGGCGGTTAAACATTACCGCTCGAGCGCGGAATGTTCTGCCCGGATGCTTAGCCATTGGCGCTCGGGCGGTAACTTTCTACCGCTCGGGCGCCACATATTCTGTCCCCAATCCTACTTTTGTGAAACCCTGGCGCTCGGGCGGTTATTTTCTACCGCTCGGGCGCCAGAGGTTCTGTCCAGAATCTTGGCTCATAATGCACCGACGCCCGGCTTCACCTCTCATGTCTTATTTTCGTGTCCCGATTAATCCTTTCATAATCATATCAAATTATATATCAATAATTATAGATTACTAGGATTAAATTTCCGGGCATTACAATTGTCTATGTTAGAGTAGATGTCCTGTAAGCCAACTGTTAGTTAGAGAATTTATTGACTCGATTGTAATAAACAAACTTTATTTTAATATAATTCATTATTTCATGGTTTGTTATTTCTTTATCTTTATACTCATGTGATCAACATAGATAAAGACCTTGATTATACTTTAAAACAATTGAATCATAATTCGATGTTGGAACTCATTTGTAAACACTGTATAATCTAAATTTGTTCCTAGTCGATTCAGCCGCCTAAAACATGGACAAAGATCGCTTGAGCTCGAGACTAGTATATGTGATGTTTTATACCGTGTTTCTTGATAAGGGCGTAGAGATGTCTAAACATACAGATGAGTAGTCATATGATGATTATATTTAATTGTCCTCCTAGGACTTTCTAAGTGATTATCATTCATTAAGAGGATAAGTCTGTGGATATGTACACCATTACTCCTTACGACTCGGGACAACACTGAGGCTTTATATGCTAGGGCTATGCTTTGACTCATTTACCAACTCTAGGAGGGTCATCAGGTGGCGAGATTGGGTACATTTGTGACGCATGTAGGAGCCAGTGTATTATAGTCGAGAATTAATTGCTCAACTACGGGTAAGGATATCCTGTATGATCAGATGAAATAATAGTGCATTAAATCTCTGGCTAGAGTTTGAGATGTACGTTAGAGAATGAGTTCTCTAATTGTACATGTGATGCCACTATTTATTATCAAAGATATGTCACAGAGTCATCGAATTCTTATACAACCCTCGATGAACCAATGGTTGCAGATTCGATCGGGATATATGAGATGAAAGGATCTTACTGTACGTTGATCATAACCGACTGGTTTCTTGCAGGCACTATCAATGATACCTAAGGAATCATGAGGCGATGCTACTAGACGCTTTTACCATGATTCGATGGGTTTAATCAGAAATATGATTTCTGACATTCTCATGATCAATTGTTGATACATAGAATGAGGAAAATTAAGATAAGCCCGAATAAAGGATTAAGTCCTGAATTACAAAGAGTTGTGAATCCACGACTAGCTGTATCTCTGAACCATTGAGGGTCATACAAGTAATGGATTATTTTGTCTTCGTTGAGATAATAAATTCAAGGAGTTGAATTTATATAAAATATTGAGATAATAAATTCAAGGAATTGAATTTATAGAAAACAATGAGAAATTAATTCAAGGAGTTGAATTTATGACTATTAAATTTTTGAGGTGATAAATTCAAGGAGAGTTGAATTTATAATTTAAATATTATATTCAAATGTTGAATTTATAAAGGATTTAAATTAAATGTAATGTGTATATGTATAATGAGCTTGTAGGAGTACAAGACCTATATACATATTATTAAAGGTCTTAATTGGACTTTAAAAGATTAATTAATTAATTATACTAGTTGGACTAGAATAATAAAAAGATTAAGCTCATTAAGTATTTAATTTAATTAATGAGCCCCAAGCTTATATATATGTGGATTAGGCTTAGGGTTAAATACAAATTTCATTCTCCATTTCGAAACCCTAGCCTCCAAGGGATTTCGAAAAAGCCACCTCTTTCCACTCTCATCGTTTTCGGAAATTTCATATCAATTTCTATGCAAAATATCTTCTATACTTTCTAGTGTAAGTTGGAAGAGAAACAAGTAGTCCAGTCGTGGACCTGATTGGAAGATTGAAGAAAGGAGAGATTTGAAGAAAGTACGTAGGATTCACAACAAAAGCTACGTTCGCTTGTACCGGCATAGTTGGAGCCAAGTGAAAATTGACTAAGATAAAAGTTTCAAACATCCTATGTATGTTTATTCGTTTAAAACCATACGAGTGCTCAAAAAATATTTTGAATGTCAAAATTTAAATTTTTTAAAACTTCCGCTACGTTTGAGCACGAGGAAACATGATTCACAACAGTCTTAGACATGCTTAACATTTCTAAGGCTCTGATTTCCTTGTCGAAGGTCCATGAACCGAATGGAAATAGTTAACAATCGGTTTGATTCTGGTTCCAAGATAATTCGAACTGGAAGTTTATTTCGGTATCATCAGACCGGTTTGGGTCCGGTTCCGAGCTCACGTTTGTGAAACAGAGCTTGAAGCATACCGACACTAAGTGTAAAACACCCAGCACTCCAGCGGTTGTCCGAGAATCTCCCGAACAAAACATAGAGCGCAGGGGCGCCCAAAGCTACTCTTTGCTGCCCGGACATATCAAGTAGCACTTGGGGGGATGCCTCCATTATTTTCTTGTGTCACTATCTATGGAGTTTTTCTTTATTTTCGTTGCTTACTTTAAATTCATTAATCAAATAATTCCAACACTAGGTTAAAAATTGAAACAATATCAAAAAGGTAAATATTTGTTTGTTGAAATTTCAACTTATAATAACACTTAAACTATTAGAAAAAAAGTTTACATCTCAGTTTTCATCATAATTAATAATAAAAATTAGAGAATATTATTCTTTTACTCTAAAGTATTGACTCGCAAATTCATCGATATTGTCTGTCGTCCTATTCTCTTTTTCAGTGTTAAACCAATCTTGTAGTGATAGAAGCACGACAAATGACTTTGAAAAATTATTGTATTTGTGTTCTCCAATTACTCGGCCGCATGTCGAGAAGGTCGACTCTGATGCTACACTTGAGCACTGAACTGCAAATACATCTCTTGCAATTGAAGATAAGATTACATATTGTCTTAAATTTTCTTTTCACCATTGTAAAAGATTGAAATTATCTCTCATTTGAAAATTCTGATTCAAAAAGAGCTGTAGTTCATTTGATGAACTTGTGGACACTGCTTTTTCGATATTTGCGGCGTCATAAAGTCAATAGAATGTTAATTCATGTTGATTTCTCAACCGAAGTTTTTCCAACTCTGGCTCCTTCTCTAATCCTTGTTCACTAGAATAAAATTGAAACATTTTATGAAGAGATTGCATTGCTGACATCCTCATATCGTCAACATTCTTCTCTAGAAATTTTCCACAATATAAAAAAAAAATATTTCTAATTGCCCCTCACTTTGAATATGGTTCAGCAAAGTTGCTAGACAATGGTAAGGTGGAATTACCTCCCAATATTTTAAAATTTTTCTTCCATGTTAATTGTGATAAAATCTCATCATCTTTATATTCAAAAAATTTATATAACATATTGAAATAAGAAAAATGGAAAGAGGGTGGTAGAATAATGTCTGCCAGAAAATATTTTAATTGTTTTTTTAAATATTTCTAATAAAGTAGTACATATAACAATAAGATCCCAATCATTTTTTTAAGTTTAAAAGAAAATATAGTGTTGGATCAATTAAGTTTTGTTGATTTAACAAACAAAACCAAACTGAACTGAAAATGAGCTAAATTGAAGTATTACTAAACTCAAAGTATTACAAAACAAAATCTGATTGAGTTTAACTGATATCAAGGTCTATCGAACTAATAGCTAAACACTAACTTGATTAAAAGATAGTTAAGTAAATGAGTAAACATTTTATGAAGAATCAATTAGACTACTCATGGTTACAAAGCTGAATTATTGGATAAAATCTTCCGTACCAACAGTATCTGATTTGTCAAAGTTCAGCGAGAAATACCTACAATGTATGATTGTCATAAAGGACAATGCGGTGGAAAAGACGGGATTAATGGCTGCCATATTTGGAACTGATATAATATTTAATTTTACTGACCGTTGAATCCAAGTATATAAATAGAATAACTTATCAATCAGTTATGCTAACTGGAATCATTGTATAAATTCAAGTGTTCAAGCTTTCAAGAGCCTACTTTCAATATTTTTTAGCACACGCTAAATATTATATCGGATCATTAAAGATCAATTTGTGCTTAGTATTTTCATTTCAAAATAATTTTAAACTAACAGTTAGTGTATTGTTCAGTGTTGTTTAAGTAAATTAAACTAGGAGTTTCAGTTAGGCAGTGATAAATTCTTACTGAATCGTGTTTTTACAAAAGTTGTAATCTCCAGAGGCTTTTATTGAATATCCTTCCCACAAAGGAGTGACATAGAAGATATTCAAATATCCGAATATACATAAACATCTTTGTGTTATTTAAATTAAAGTCAGCTTACCCTTGCTAACCCAACTTTTTTCCTTACTTTTCTTTTTTTTTTAGTGTTCAATATGTCAGTATAGTTTTTTTCCGCGCATAAGTTATTTAATTAGCCAACTGACATTGACTTGGCGAGAATTAAAAAATTCAAATTTGTTAACCCAACCGATTGGACAAGAAAGTATGATTTTAACCCGCTTCTTATCAATCACCCGATCCTAACAAATGGTATCAGAGCGAGGTTAATTGTAAGGATAAAAATGCGATAATGTAATCCAATTGCATGCAAATCTAGGAGAATGGTTGCATTAAAATGTGGTAGGCATGTTTACATGTTAAAATTATGGTTTTATATTAGAATGAATAAAACTGTGTTTTCAATGGTTATTCCAGACGCGACCGAGGAACGGAAACCGGGGACTGTAGAGGGAAAATATTTTTATTAAATGTGTGGTGACCCGGACGCTAATCATCTTCTTAATCATCTTTGGGATTTAATTATCAATTAAGATAAAATAGGGTCTAAAAATTTTTCTTTTTAAAATAAAGTGCGGAAGGTAATGGAATCTAAATAATATACATATCTGTATAGACTACAATTCAGTAGAAAAGTACAATACTGTACAACCTAAATTCAAGGTTCAAATACTAATTTCAAGTATTAAAATCAAATCTACAATAAGTCCGGAATCACCACGCTAAACTCGATCTCTCATCATCTTCTTGACCCTGATCCTGCCCCACCTGTTGTCATGCACACATACAAAACAAGACAACAGCCGGATACTCCGGTGAGAATAAATCCCAGTATAAAACATGGTAAGCATGTATAGAAACAATCTAAATCATAAAACATGCTATCATGATCATATTCAGAAGTAATAGATTTCATAATCTATGAAATCAAATCAAAATAAGCATGCAACTCAATTCCGATAAACATGCAATTTAAATCAAATCATATAAACATGCTATCATAA